>NW_026047583.1:30228466-30348466 GCF_023864345.2 Schistocerca serialis cubense | reverse complement strand
ACGGGAATTAACTGACACTGGAGCGTAATTTGAGCTAGACGCTTGGGATATCCACTCCGAAAAGCGTTAGGAAATTCAATATTCCGCGATTCACGGTGTCAAGAGTGTGCCGAGAACACCACATTTCAGGCATTACCTCTCATCACGCACAGTGCAATGGCGACAGCCTTCACTTAACGACAGAGAGCAGCACTATTTGCGTACAGTTGTCAGTGCCAACAGACAACCAACATTCCGTGAAATAAGCGCAGAAATCAATGTGGGACGTAGGACGAATGTATCCGCTAGACACAGTGCGGAGAAATTTGGAGTTAATGGTTTACAGCAGCAGACGACCGATGCGGGTGCCTTTTCTGACAGCACAACATCGCCTGCAGCGCCTCTCCTGGACTCTTAACCATTTGGGTTGGATTCTAAAGGACTGGAAAACTGTGTCGTGGTCGGATGAGTCCCAATTTCAGTTGGTAAGAGCTGATGGTGGGACTCGACTATGGAACAGGCCCCACGGACCCAAGTTGTCAACAAGGCGTTGTGCAAGCTGGTGTAACGGTGTAGGCTGTGTTTACATGGACGGACTGGGTCCTCAGGACCAACTGAACCTACCAGTGACTGGAAATGGAGATGTTTGGCTGCTTGCAGATCATCAGCAGCCACTGACTGACTTCATGTTCCAAATAACGGTAAAATTTCTATGGATGACAATGCGCCACGTTATTGGGCCACAACTATTCGTGACTCGTTTGAAGAACATTCTGGACAATTCGATCGAATGATTCGATTGCCCAGATCGCCTGACACGAATCCCATTTAGGGGACAAATAGATCAGTTCGTGCACAAAATCCTGCACTGGCAACACTCCCGCAATTATGGGCGTCTATAGAGGCAGCATGGCTAATTATTTCTGCAGGGGACTTCGAACATCGTGTTGAGTCCATGTCACATCCAATAGCTGCATTACGTCAGGCGGAAGGAGATCCGAGACAATATTAGGAGGTATCCCATGACTTTTGCGACCTCCGAGTAGTGACGAAACCCACACCTCTCTCTCTGAATTTATAGTGAATGAGAATATTCTGGGAGAAAACTGGTAAGCATAGTTTTCCCAGTATGTCACGGTAAGAAAATTGTTGGCTGTTTTACCCGTCTGCGACGGGCGGGAGGAAACCATAGACGACAAACGTAAGCAAAAAATATGAGAAAATGAAATTACACTACTGGCCATTAAAATTGCTACACGACGAAAATGACGTGCTACAGACGCGAAATATAACCGACAGGAAAAAGATGCTGTGATATGCAAATGATTAGCTTTTCAGAGCATTCACACAAAGTTGGCGCCGGTGGCGACACCTACAACGGGCTGACATGAGGAAAGTTTCCAACCGATTTCTCATACACAAACAACGGTTAACCGGCGTTGCCTCGTGAAACGTTGTTGTGATGCCTCGTGTCAGGAGGAGAAATGTGTACCATCACGTTTCCGACTTTGATAAAGGTCAAACTGTAGCCTATAGCGATTGCGGTTTCTCGTATCGCGACATTGCTGCTCGCGTTGGTCGAGATCCAATGGCTGTTAGCAGAATATGGAATCGGTGGGTTCAGGAGTGTAATACGGAACGCCGTGCTGGATCCCAACGGCCTCGTATCACTAGCAGTCGACATGACAGGCATCTTACCCGCATGACAGGGATCGAGATGTGGCTGCACCATCCGTTACAGAGTCAACAGATGGGGACGTTTGCAAGACAACAACCTCCTCCACGAACAGTTCGACGACGTTTGAAGCAGCATGGACTATCAGCTCGGAGACCATGGCTACCGTTACCCTTGACGCTGCATCACAGACAGGAGCGCCTGCGATGGTGTACTCAACGACGAACCTGGGTGCACGAATGGCAATACGTCATTTTTTCGGGTGAATCCAGGTTCTGTTTACAGCATCATGATGGCCGCATCCCTGTTTGGCGACATCGTAGTGAACGCACATTGGAAGCGTGTATTCGTCATCGCCATACTGGCGTATCACCCGGCGTGATGGTATGGGGTGCCATTGGTTACACGTCTCTGTCACCTCTAGTTCGCATTGACGGCACTTTGGACAGTGGACGTTACATTTCAGATGTGTTACGACCCGTAGCTGTACCCTTCATTCGATCCCTATGAAACCCTACATTTCAGCATTATAATGCACGACAGCTTGTTGCAGGTCCTGTAAGGGCGTCTCTGGGTACAGGAAATGTTCGACTGCTCCCCGGCCAGCACATTCTCCAGATGTCTCACCAATTGAAAACGTCTGGTCAATGGTGGCCGAGCAACTGGCTCGCCACAATACGCCAGTCACTACGCTTGATGAACTGTGGTATCGTGTTGAAGCTGCATGGGCAGCTGTACCTGTACACGCCATCCAAGCTCTGTTTGCCTCAATGCCCAGGCGTATCAAGGCCGTTGTTACGGCCAGAGGTGGTTGTGTTCTCACTTTGAAATGAACGAACAGTAGAAACTGCGTAGAAACTGCGTATAAACTACATTAAACAACTGACCAGACAAATATGCCAAGGAAAACTCTATTCAGCGCCGTGTAGTGGATAACAAATGTTTTGTCTCTGTGATGCTGCACTTAATTTGTTTTGTATAAACGATGCTATGTTGCACATAGTTCAGCTCTTAGCTGACCATATTACAAAACTGTCTACGACAAACGGTAGTTTAGCGTTCTCGTAGGGCACAGGTTATTTATTCAGTCTTTAAAGTTTTTGTACTTTAAAGAAGTACAACCATACGTGACAATAGTGGACTTGTTAAGCACTGTGTCTATCCAAACGATTTTAATTACAAAACATTTCTTTGTATAAAAAAACAAAACATTTTTCGGTACTATAAAGTTCAGTATTAATAGACTTCTATAAATACGTTTTCGAAATCACTTTGGGGGCATGGCATAAACGTCTTTCACAGATAATGAGGATATATAATGTGTTGTAAGCCGAATGAATGAATGATGTTATACGATCAACAGAACATACTTCATGCATTCGATCAGTTACCAGCTAGTATTTAATTGTTCTCTAAATATTTTTCAAAAGAATTTTACTCTTTTTTAATGTATTGGTTACGATTTTCTGATGGCAAATTATTTTCAGAAATATTCTCATTTGCTATAGTTATAAAATAACCAAATAAAGTTTACTTGCACACTGATCAATAAACTGTCATTATTATAAGGCTTAGTTTTCAGGATTGCATGAGAACTTTTTTTTCAATATTTGCATTTGACTGAGGCAAAAGTGAATAGTTGTGTTTACGTGGCATTATACTTTGTTTCCAATCCTCCCAACTTCGGCGTAGCCGACGGGAAAACATGCCTCAGCAAAAAAAACGCAGCGAGGGATAAAATTTCCATCCACTTTTGTTTAACATAAAGTTCGCTTCATGTTTACAACCGCTACGTAACAGAATTACACACAAAATTGTTTTGTTTTAATTGTGTTATCAAAATTATTGTACTGATTGTTTTCAAGTCCGAGCTATTTTTGGCTCAACAGTTTACAAATTGTAGTAAAGTTCTTAAACTTAGTGTGACACACGTCAGCGTTAAAGTCTTCATCGTAAATTTCATTTGATACGACTATGTAATTGATACGGAGCTCACATCACACGGTCGGCGGCTCCTATCACCTTTTCTGTTGCGGTTCTGCCGCCACACCAACTGCTTCATAGGAACAAATGCCTGCTGCTGGTACCAAGGTTTGCACGATGTGTCGCGGGCTGCGCTTCTGCTTTTCACCTCAGCATCGTTTATACAAAACAAATTAAGTGCAGCATCACAGAGACAAAACATTTGTTATCCACTAGACGGCGCTGAATAGAGTTTTGCTTAGCATATTTGTCTGGTCAGTTGTTTAACGTAGTTTATACGCAGTTTCTACTGTTCGTTCATTTCAAAGTGAGAACACGTTTCCTTGTTTTACGTTGGCAACACTGTCACCGGTCAGAGCGCGGCATGACATCCACTGTAGAATTACTGTTAACCTGTTGCACATAGTTCAGCTCTTAGCTAATCATATTACAAAACTGTCTACGACAAACGGTAGTTTAGCGTTCTCGTAGGGCACAGGTTATTTATTCAGTCTTTAAAGTTTTTGTACTTTAAACAAGCACAACCATACGTGACAATAGTGGACTTGTTAAGCACTGTTACTGAATACCACAATGGCAGACATCAGTTCGCTTTGTTAGTACCACGTTTACCAGACGCGTTTATTTGTTGTCCCGTGCGAGAACACTTACGAAGATACACTTGGTTAAAAGCGTTCGTGCATACTTCATCCGATTACCTCCATAATCCGACGCAGCAGAGGTGAGTACAGATTAACGTACTACTATGGGCTTTCACATGTTTTATTTGCTTATGCTTGCACAGCCTTTCAGTATCACTTAAATAAGTGTGCTGAGTTCCACAGTGGGTTTTAAACTGCAATGAATACAGAATCGTTGTGTCTCTTTTCTCAGGAGTTTCTGTGTACATTGACAATCAAATAGTTGCTGTGCAAGTATTTTGTTCTCACGCAATTTTGAATTAACTATTGTACTGTTCAGAACATATTTAAAATTCCTAGCTTTACACGCCACTGTGGTTAGTCCATGAAACAAAGCGTACTTCTACTGCTTCAAAGCTTGTGTCCAAATCTTGATGAGTTGTTATACAAATATATTTTCATATATACATTATTCCACGAGATTAGTACAGCCGATCATCTGTCTGAGACTCATGAATTAAACAAATATTTACTATCTATAATTACAAGAAGTTCACTTAACTTTGAAGAATCATGCTTTAAAGTCAGAAAAGTTTTTTTTTTCATTTTTAGAAGAGAAATTTGCCGGACTGACTACAAAATGCCATCATAACTATTAATACTATATATGAAGCTAAATTAAGTAGAAATTCCACCGCCTCTCCTTAGGCCCAGGGAAAGCAATACGTCACATGACAGTACTGTATATGCAGACGAAGTTGGTAGTCGGCGCAGTGACCGGTGTGAGTGACCTAAAGGCATTTCCCATTTACAGTTGCCACTGCGCGCTGTGTGAACTTAGTTTGCGCCTAGGATACATCTGATAAGGGACTACCTGTGCATGATATTCGTACCCCTTGATGATGCCAGGCTTATGTGGTAAGACATTTGAATATTTATTTAGCAAATCAGCTAGGTCAGCCTTTTGTTGTTATGTTAAATGCTCTGATTCGCCTATTTTCGTTTGAATGTGGGATAAAATATCCATGGCATCTCCTGTATTCTGACATTATAGTGCATTATGAACACAGTACTGCCCATCACTAGTGGACAGAGCCTTAGTTTTTATAGATTTGAGACTTTGACCTTCACTTTTTCGCTATACCTACCATGACATGAGGTTTTCCTCAAGAAACTTACAACTTGTTCCGTTCAGAAGGTCGATCTTTGCGTCCCCTCTTCGCAGAAATCCCATGCCTACCAGACAGGAAACAGACAAATTCTTGACACAGAGAAACGTTGAGCCCGGGCCGAATAACGCTGCGAGAACGGCTGGGCACGTTTGGGGAGAGTGGTGGTGGTGGTGGTGGTGGTGGTGTGGGTTACGGGCACGCCCTGTAGAGGAACTTTAGAGCGTTGGAGGTATAGTGCGTTCTAAAGTGAAGCGTACGCTCAAAATTTTCGTTTAGTATTAAGTGGAGCCCTCACTTGTATGGTGACCATTCGGAAAGTTCTGCCACCTCTGCTTTCGTCAATATCAAAAAAGAATTCCGCTGAATTGGTTTTCGTCTGGTTTATTAACCATTTGTAATTTTCAGAGAAGCATCATGAGTGCCGAATTTTAATAAAACCTGTACTTTTAACTTGTTGCCCTGTTAAAACTTGCTTCTTTTGCCAGAGCACAGCAGAGTTTACAGTTTCACCTCACAAACATGTTGTGCAGAGACAATTCCGAAACAGTAGCTTATGAAGTTTAAGTAAGGAACTGAGGAAAAGTAAGATCGGTAGCTTATGGAAAAGCACATCCGCGGTACAAAAATAAACGTGTAATATCTTCACTTATGTTGTTCTGAAACCTATAGCATGTGCTTTCTTCGAAAAATTCTGTAGTTCGTGGAATAACACCGTAAATGAAGACGTTCTGCATAATAAACATAAGGAAAAATAGTCTCTTTGCGTTTTATCATTTGCCATAATCTCATTTCGATATCTCAAACAGTTGTGGAAATATAAGAGATGATGTAGATATTACACTGTGGCTTCATTGATTCGTCAGAGCAGTTTTTTTCGAGATCGATGACAGACACCAAGTCCCAAGTCTAAAGAAAAATTCAGTATGTTAGCTAAATTTAATACACCGCTATAATATAATGTAGTATGCACCGACTCGTGTTTTTCAACAAAGAAGTGTATAATACGCGTAAGCTGTGTGGGTGCATCGTAATAATTCCCGATTATCGGCCAGGAAATCAATTCATTAACTAATACATGAATTGAACATACATGGTCTTTTACATTTTTCCGAAAAACTAAAAAAGGCGCGAAAACTGCCACTTACATAAAAATGTGAAATGCAAACTTTTTTGAAACTCGTGCAGCGCCTTACTTCCATGCAAATATGCAACTATGACTATTAAGGAAATTACGTGCACACATTATCATGTAGCTGATACTACTGTTCGGACCTCTCATTCCACACTCACCTAATTGTCCCTTGACGCCAGTAGCACCGGAGACTACACAGTTTTGGAATGGCATTATCGGTAGAAGAGTTTTACTAGTTACACTTTTGAAAATTT
This sequence comes from Schistocerca serialis cubense, assembly GCF_023864345.2. Classification (NCBI taxonomy): domain Eukaryota; kingdom Metazoa; phylum Arthropoda; class Insecta; order Orthoptera; family Acrididae; genus Schistocerca; species Schistocerca serialis. The sequence continues at coordinate 30,341,651 of NW_026047583.1, read as the reverse complement.
CACGTCACGGAAGTTAATACCTGCTCCTCTGTCCAGTACAACTGCCGTGGGTATGCTCTCCACTACAGAATTCACGGCTGCCTGAACTAGTTCTTTAAGTTTCATGCACGATTTAAAATCTCCTCACAGTTCTTCTCTAATATCTGTATCCTCTTTATATCGTAGCATATGAAACTTTTCATCAGGTTTGCTCATAGGTTTATACTCTGGGTCTTCACAAATTTTTGAATTCCGGTAAATATGTCTGTAATTAATAGCATCTACTGTAAAACAGTTATGCTTATCAAGATATTTGTACAACTTCCGCCACTGTCTATAATAATAATAATAATAATAATAATAATAATAATAATAATAATAATAAATAATAATAATAATAATAATTTTCAACTTGTCTGAAAAAAGTTGTGTATGTGGTATTTTGTTATTCTGTATATTATTTAGTGCAGTCGATGGCAAGAATGAAACAATGTTTAGGGTTTCACTACTCTCCATTTCACATTTTTATGTAAGTGGCAGTTTTCGCGCCTTTTTTAGTTTTTCGGAAAAATGTACAAGATCATGTATGTACAATTCGTGTATTAGTTAATAAATTGATTTCCTGGCCGATAATCGGGAATTATTACGATGCACCCACACAGCTTACGCGTATTATACAGTTCTTTGTTGAATGTTCGCTTCTAGTCACGCTTATTTGATTTCCTCACTTTCTCAGACAACGAATGTCGTCTGAGAGGCCCTGCTTCCTTTTACTGGTGATTCTGTTTTCTGTTAGCGTTTAATACAGGTTCAAGGGGCCCAGGTTGGATTCCCAGCTCGAGCAGAAAATTTTTTTCCGTTAGGGACTGGGTATTGTGTTTTCATTTCATCCCCATCTCCGACGCGCAAGTCGCCCAATGTGGCGTCGAATGCAGTAAGTACTTGCCCTCGCCGGCCGAACTTCCCCAAATGGGGGACTCCCAGCTCACAATGCTGTACGCTCATTAAGACAGGTTCAACACAGCTGATGTTGACACTGCACAAGAAAGCCGATTCATGCGCAGTAAACAGCAAACTCCAAACACACACTGCCTTTCATGGAAACTATTAAATTCAAATAGTGCTATCTACCAACGAGTTCACTTGACCAGAATACAAATGAGGCGCTGAGAGCCACGAGGGCCAAAAGCACACTGTCCTTGACCCCCAAATTTAAGTGAATACTAGAGAAACCAGTGAGACAGCTTTTCTTGGATGTTCAGATATACATGTAATGTGGGCCCACAGTGCAGATATACCTGACCCACCGTAAGCTCAACAGACTTTAGAAGCATTGAATAAATGCTCCACTCTCACAATTGACAATCATGTGCTTTATGGTTCTGAGTGCCTCAAACGGATTACTGCTGGATAAAATCCAAAACTTATTGTACTATATCTCATTCAGAATCTCACAAAATAGGTGTTTTTGTCAGTATAAAATATACTAACGTCCGATCTAATGTTACCATATAACGAGTGAATTGGCGTATCTGCGCAGTGTGCTAACTGCCTCGTGGGATTTATGCCACGCAAACGACTGCTGCAGTGCGCTATCACCTGGTGGTATTGACGTAAACTTTTAGTTGAGTGCTGTAAACCGTTTACATTGCTCATCAAATCCGTATATATTTGGCCCGTGAATGTGCGCCCGTGATCGTGATCCCAAGTTTCAGTTTCACTGAGTCGGGGAACAATGTAGCGCAGCGCGGTAGGTGCCATTTATTTAGGGTTACCCCATCTACATTATGTTTAAAGCCTTCAAAGAAAAATAAGGAAAAAATCAGCAAGGTGCCAAAAGTTACGGTGTTCACGTGCTCTTGGGCTCTTACCCAACAGCTGCCACTGCTCTTCATGCCGTCTATCACTTCCAATCCCCCCCCCCCCCCCCCCCCCCCCCTTTCTACATCTACATCTATACTCCGCGAGCCACCTTACGGTGTGTGGCGGAGGGTACTTATTGTACCACTATCTGATCCCCCCTTCCCTGTTCCATTCACGAATTGTGCGTGGGAAGAACGACTGCTTGTAGGTCTCCGTATTTGCTCTAATTTCTCGGATCTTTTCGTTGTGATCATTACGCGAGATATATGTGGGCGGTAGTAATATGTTGCCCATCTCTTCCCGGAATGTGCTCTCTCGTAATTTCGATAATAAACCTCTCCGTATTGCGTAACGCCTTTCTTGAAGTGTCCGCCACTGGAGCTTGTTCAGCATCTCCGTAACGCTCTCGCGCTGACTAAATGTCCCCATGACGAATCGCGCTGCTTTTCGCTGGATCATGTCTATCTCTTCTATTAATCCAACCTGGTAAGGGTCCCATACTGATGAGCAATACTCAAGAATCGGACGAACAAGCGTTTTGTAAGCTACTTCTTTCGTCGATGAGTCACATTTTCTTAGAATTCTTCCTATGAATCTCAACCTGGCGCCTGCTTTTCCCACTATTTGTTTTATGCGATCATTCCACTTCAGATCGCTCCGGATAGTAACTCCTAAGTATTTTACGGTCGTTACCGCTTCCAATGATTTACCACCTATAGCATAATCGTACTGGAATGGATTTCTGCCCCTATGTATGCGCATTATATTACATTTATCTACGTTTAGGGAAAGCTGCCAGCTGTCGCACCATGCATTAATCCTCTGCAGGTCCTCCTGGAGTACGTACGAGTCTTCTGATGTTGCTACTTTCTTGTAGACAACCGTGTCATCTGCAAATAGCCTCACGGAGCTACCGATGTTGTCAACTAAGTCATTTATGTATATTGTAAACAATAAAGGTCCTATCACGCTTCCTTGCGGTACTCCCGAAATTACCTCTACATCTGCAGATTTTGAACCGTTAAGAATGACATGTTGTGTTCTTTCTTCTAGGAAATCCTGAATCCAATCACAAACCTGGTCCGATATTCCGTAAGCTCGTATTTTTTTCACTAAACGTAAGTGCGGAACCGTATCAAATGCCTTCCTGAAGTCCAGGAATACGGCATCAATCTGCTCGCCAGTGTCTACGGCACTGTGAATTTCTTGGGCAAATAGGGCGAGCTGAGTTTCACATGATCTCTGTTTGCGGAATCCATGTTGGTTATGATGGAGATTTGTATTATCTGAGAACGTCATAATACGAGAACACAAAACATGTTCCATTATTCTACAACAGATTGACGTAAGCGAAATAGGCCTATAATTATTCGCATCTGATTTATGACCCTTCTTGAAAATGGGAACGACCTGCGCTTTCTTCCAGTCGCTAGGTACTTTACGTTCTTCCAGCGATCTACGATAAATTGCTGATAGAAAGGGGGCAAGTTCTTTAGCATAATCACTGTAGAATCTTAAAGGTATCTCGTCTGGTCCGGATGCTTTTCCGGTACTAAGTGATAGCAGTTGTTTTTCAATTCCGATATCGTTTATTTCAATATTTTCCATTTTGGCGTCCGTGCGACGGCTGAAGTCAGGGACCGTGTTACGATTTTCCGCAGTGAAACAGTTTCGGAACACTGAATTCAGTATTTCTGCCTTTCTTCGGCCGTCCTCTGTTTCGGTGCCATCGTGGTCAACGAGTGACTGAATAGGGGATTTAGATCCGCTTACCGATTTTACATATGACCAAAACTTTTTAGGGTTCTTGTTTAGATTGTTTGCCAATGTTTTATGTTCGAATTCGTTGAATGCTTCTCTCATTGCTCTCTTTACGCTCTTTTTCGCTTCGTTCAGCTTTTCCTTATCAGCTATGATTCGACTACTCTTAAACCTATGATGAAGCTTTCTTTGTTTCCGTAGTACCTTTCGTACATGATTGTTATACCACGGTGGATCTTTCCCCTCGCTTTGGACCTTAGTCGGTACGAACTTATCTAAGGCGTACTGGACGATGTTTCTGAATTTTTTCCATTTTTGTTCCACATCCTCTTCCTCAGAAATGAACGTTTGATGGTGGTCACTCAGATATTCTGCGATTTGTGCCCTATCACTCTTGTTAAGCAAATATATTTTCCTTCCTTTCTTGGCTTTTCTTATTACACTTGTAGTCATTGATGCAACCACTAACTTATGATCACTGATACCCTCTTTTACATTCACGGAGTCTTAAAGTTCCGGTCTATTTGTTGCTATGAGGTCTAAAACGTTAGCTTCACGAGTTGGTTCTCTAACTATCTGCTCGAAGTAATTCTCGGACAAGGCAGTCAGGATAATGTCACAAGAGTCTCTGTCCCTGGCTCCAGTTCTGATTGTGTGACTATCCCATTCTATACCTGGTAGATTGAAGTCTCCCCCTATTACAATAGTATGATCACCAAACTTCTTCACGACGTTCTGCAGGTTCTCTCTGAGGCGCTCAACTACTACGGTTGCTGATGCAGGTGGTCTATAGAAGCATCCGACTATCATATCTGACCCACCTTTGATACTTAACCCAGATTATTTCACATTCGCATTCGCTAATAACTTCACTGGATATTATTGAATTCTTTACTGCTATAAATACTCCTCCACCATTGGCGTTTATCCTATCCTTGCGGTATATATTCCATTCTGTGTCTAGGATTTCGTTACTGTTCACTTCCGGTTTTAACCAACTTTCCGTTCCTAATACTATATGCGCACTATTTCCTTCAATGAGAGATACTAATTCAGGAACCTTGCCCTGGATACTCCTGCAGTTTACCAATATTACGTTAACTTTTCCTGTTTTTGGTCTCTGAGGACGGACGTTCTTTATCAACGATGATAATGTCCTCTCTGGTAAGCCGTCAGGTATTTTATCGTTTCGCCCAAGGGGGGGTCCCTCTAACCTAAAAAACCCCCGTGTGCACGCCACACGTACTCTGCTACCCTAGTAGCTGCTTCCGGTGTGTAGTGCACGCCTGACCTGTCTAGGGGGGCCCTACAGTTGTCCACCCAATAACGGAGGTCGATGAATTTGCAGCCATTATAGTCGCAGAGTCGTCCGAGCCTCTGGTTTAGACCCTCCACACGGCTCCAAACCAGAGGACCGCGATCGACTCTGGGCACTATGCTGCAGATATTAAGCTCAGCTTGCACTCCGCGTGCGATGCTGGTTGTCTTCACCAAATCAGCCAGCCGCCGGAAGGAACCAAGGATGGCCTCAGAACCCAAGCGGCAGGCGTCATTCGTTCCGACATGTGCTACCATCTGCAGCCGGTCACACCCAGTGCGTTCAATAGCTGCCGGAAGGGCCTCCTCCACATTACGGACGAGACCCCCCGGCAAGCACACCGAGTGCACACTGGCATTCTTCCCCGACCTACCCGCTATTTTCCTGAGGGGCTCCATAACCCGCCTAACGTTGGAGCTCCCTATAACTAATAGGCCCGCCCTCTGTGACTGTCGGGACCTTGCCGGAGAATCGGCCACTGGCCCAACAGGCGAGGCATCCTGTGGTGGCTCGGAAACGATGTCATCACCACTAGGAAGCACCCCGTACCTGTTGGAAAGGGTAAGGCAGCTGCCATGCGGCCAGATCCCACCTTCGCCTTTCGGCCAGGCACGCGGGAGCCCACCACTGTCCGCCATTCACCCTGGAGTGATGGCTGACCGGTAAGATGCTCACTGCCGGAAGACGCAGCGACATCAGGGGTTCCATGTGATTCCAAGGCCACCGAAGTAGGCATAGGTCTCACCACAGTTGCCCCAACGCCACTACGAGCCGACGCCTGCGCCTCGAGCTCGATGAGCCTAACAGACAAAGCCTCCACCTGCCCCCGAAGAGTGGCCAATTCTCCTTGCGTCCGCTCACAACAACCACAGTCCCTACACATGACTATGTTTACCCTACTCTATACGGTGAGAAATTCCCAAGATAATCTTCTGATGAGCTACTCTGATAATCAAGAAGCACTCACTGAAATACGAGACGCGAAAACTACGCTAGGTTTTCCCAGAAAAACTATTTAAAAGCTAAGCGCAGCAAATAAGTACAAAAACGCTTTATACAAACAGTACTCGCTGCTGCTGGTGCTCTCGCTCTGGCTGTCACAAGACAACTGCTGATTCAAGTGACTAGTGGCTAACGGCCGCGAAACAAACAAAAGACGGTTTTAGGGCGCTTTCTGTTCTAAACGATCAAGAAGACACTAAGAAATCTAACACGAAAACTACGTAAAGTTTTACCAAGAACTGTTAGTTACTATGCAGAGCAGATAAACACAAATAGAATCCCTTCCTTAGTGGAAGGTCATAAACAAAATGCAAAATAAACGCTTTATACAAACAGTACTCGCTGCTGCTGGTGCTCTCGCTCTGGCTGTCACAAGACAGACCGTCGCAGTGAGTACGATGGGGGCGGTTTTAGTATGACCCGCCGGCGTTGCTAGAGGACCATTCCTCGGACACCTCTAAAGTGCTCACGGTAGGATTTTGCGGGGTTGGCGTCCAGTTAGGCGCAGGCCCCGTGTTTTGTCCCGATATACTGCGTCCATTATTTCTGTCATTCTTATTCAGCGACAGTTTCCTGGAATGTGATTGCAACCTATGAATTCTGTTCCGAGAGCAGCCATATCCTGGAGTAAATCAATGTCCAATACTTTGGTTACGATGTCGGCCGTTGCCACACTCACCCTAACAAACAGTATTTACAATTAGTCCAGTAGATTTAGCATTCCAATCGGAAATAATTGCTACAAAAATTTTACTGTTTTAATGGCTTTGTTTGTGTCCCAGTATGACTATCCTACGTTTTCCCCCACGGCGGAGTTGTGGAAAAGTGCTGGGGGGGCAAAAATGTACCCGAAAGAGGGGTATTTTTCGCTTTCGAGATTATCTCTTAAATGACTTACAAATCGAAAACATAGCGCAATTAAAAATTGTAGGGCATGAAATTCTGCATTGAACGAGACCATCCGTATATTTCTTGGACCACCCGTTTCCATACTAGTGTTCTTCAAAATTAGACCAATTTCACATGCTCATAAAAAATTTTCGTTTTAACCTCTTTTTTGTAATATCGTAGAAACTAACCCACCTATCAATAATGTCGTTCATAAAAGAGATATGGTGAGAGAAATTTGGCATTCGATGAAACCAGAAGTGAATTTTTTGAACCACCCATTTGTGTACTGCTCCCCATTAAAGTTGGACCATTTCTCATCATACATTTCAAATGTAGTTCTTCAGTAATTCTTATGTACACTCTTTTAAACACAGAACTATAGCAACCAATTGCCTTGCACTTATTTAATATAGTAATAGAAAAATTCTAAAATTTTGTAAAATTTGAAACATTAAAAAAGTTTTTCATATGTCGAGGGTTAAGAACTGAGACCTCGTATCTGACAGATGTCAGAAAGTTCTGACTCAAAAAAACTTGTAAGTGTAAAAAATACATGTTATAACAAAATGATGCAAAAAAGACAATGCACAACCTGTGAGTAATAAGTGTTTATCTCTAAATAAAAAATCAAAACAATCAAAATTTTTATTAAAGGTTATTTTTTCAGCTCCCTTGTGAAATTTGTCTTGTCAGGTACGTGGTCTCCGTTCATAACCCTCAATATAATATAGTGATACCCATTCAACTGATATGAAGGACGCAGGAAGAGACACTCCTTGAAATTAAGTAGTGATTATTATATTTCGTAATTACAGAATTTTACATAAATGTATGAGATGAAAAGGTAAAAGTAGGTACGTACACAAATTTCACATACGTCAACGTTTGACTGTCATTGCACCACTCAGCTTCTCAGTCTGAAATTTCCGAGTCCGACGCCCCGTCACTCGGCTCCTCAAAGTCAGTAATTTTCGTCACCTCATATATACAATCCAGGTCTTCGTTAACATCTTGTTCGTCGGTTTCGTCTGGTTGGAGGGAGCTAGTTCATGAGATCCCCTTGCAGTTTACACAAATTAATGAGCACTTAATACCAGCCTTCCGACACCCACAACTACCTACACAGCACTTGTTGCATTTGCAGGAAATTGTTGAGAGAAGAGACTGGAGCTGGTTCTTTGGAGGTAGGAATGAGGCAAAGACAAAACTCTGAAGACTGCCATCCCCAGAGGAGCGGATCCATCTGGTGTCCTATCCACATTTGTACTTTTAAGTAGGTCCACAAGCAACGCTGGCGAACTGCTTCCGACGTTGGTGGTAGGGATGCTAGGGTGAATCTAAATTTCACAATCGCTTTGGAAAACAGGTCGAATCGCAAGTTGTCTGAAGTCTCTCCTGCCATACCTCCGTAAATCGGAGGTCAGCTTCGACAATAGCTTCAGCTTGAGTGTCATGCTGTAATAATGATTTGATATCTTCCAGAAGACTTATTTTTGACCAGTAGATTGACCACCTTCTTGCCCTGACCGAAGAGTGCTGAAGTTGTGTCATACACACTTATGGCGTAAAGAAATACGAGTGACCTGATCTTTGCCAGTTTGGAACTGTTAGAAACAAATATTTCTGATGAGGTCTTTTCTCTTCCAAATTTCAAGAAATTTATATTTGCTGATGGTGTGGCTAGGGCATTGAGCATGATGAGAAGGTCCGTATCCTCACCAACAACCACAACCTTCTCATGCTCCTGTGAAACCTCAAGCACTGTGGTAACAATTAAGACAATTAAGTGGTCTGCGTCTTCAGTGGCTTGCCTTACTAAGAAGCCTTCATCTTCGAGCCTCGAAATAAGCAAGCTAATGAGATGTGCTTCATTTCTGGAAAGGAATTGCTCCTGAGTCAATCACCATCATTAGCTCGGTAAATATGACCTCAGGAGTAGTGTGTCTTTTGCTTCGGCAGAGGTGCTCAGCATATTTGATTTTCTTGGTGGGCAGGTCTTCTGGGTAGCCATCTACTACCACACTTGTCGCACTTCCGCTGTAGTGTCTTCTTAAGTATTCAACGTATTTGGTTAGCATTAACTTAAGTGTTTCACCATTCTTCCATACAACGCACTGGAGAAGAAATCCACCATCGATGACAAGTGCTTCTTCCAGGTTTACATCATTCTTTGGTGTGAACAAGTCGTAACACTGACTTGGGAGTCTCCCTCATTCCAGACGCATTGAACAGACAGAGAGAGAGAGAGAGAGAGAGAGAGAGAGAGAGAGAGAGAGAGAGAGCGAGAGAGAGAGAGAGAGAGAGAGAGAGAGAGAGAGAGAGGGAGGATAGGGTGCCATCTCATATTGGAAGAATTATTTAATAAAATGAACAAACCGCCTTCAGTCACAAGTTGCGTTTATTTACTGCACTATGCATTTCGAGCACTGGAGGCTCATCTTCAGGTGCTTGTTAGCGATTTGCATCAGGTTTTTTAGTTGTTTGCCTGTTATTACATTTTTCTGTTACAACATCGTATATTCTAGATGTAAGTTTAACAGCGTTAATAATGTGAAAATAAGTTACAGTTTAACATTGTATGATGTCTGCTTCTGTTGTGCAGTTGGTATACACAGTATACATCTTTACTTTTGCAGTGCACACTGGGATACACACAGTCACACACTTTTTCGCACATTGTAGTAGCAGAACGTAAACATGCCACAGATTCTCGTTCATACAGATGTTCTACTTCTAAATATAATCGATTTTCTTGTTTCACAGAAGATAATATGATAGTATTATTAATACACAGGTATCATTAAAATAATTATTTGGCACCATGTTGTAGGTTGTCGACTGTTCGTACTCTTATGGATTTGATTTCTTAGGAAAAAATAAACTTTTGAAGGCGTAAAAAAATGTGGCTGTTAAACTTGTTCATTCAACAAGTTTTCGGAATATTTTTCTTTGTGTAGCATTATTTCTAACTGTTCTAGTAGATTAAATTTTTTACTGTTGGGTCCTGTGTGAAGCACAGTTAGGCTGTTGTGGATGCCGTCAAGTGTGTTTATTAATATACATGTGAAACTTCCTGGCAGATTAAAACTGTGTGCCCGACCGAGACTCGAATTCGGGACCTTTGCCTTTCGCGGGCAAGTGCTCTACCATCTGAGCTACCGAAGCACGACTCACGCCCGGTACTCACAGCTTTACTTCTGCCAGTACCTCGTCTCCTACCTTCCAAACTTTACAGAAGCTCTCCTGCGAACCTTGCAGAACTAGCACTCCTGAAAGAAAGGATATTGCGGAGACATGGCTTAGCCACAGCCTGGGGGATGTTTCCAGAATGAGATTTTCACTCTGCAGCGGAGTGTGCGCTGATATGAAACTTCCTGGCAGATTAAAACTGTGTGCCCGACCGAGACTCGAACTCGGGACCTTTGCCTTTCGCGGGCAAGTGCTCTACCATCTGAGCTACCGAAGCACGACTCACGCCCGGTACTCACAGCTTTACTTCTGCCAGTACCTCGTCTCCTACCTTCCAAACTTTACAGAAGCTCTCCTGCGAACCTTGCAGAACTAGCACTCCTGAAAGAAAGGATATTGCGGAGACATGGCTTAGCCACAGCCTGGGGGATGTTTCCAGAATGAGATTTACACTCTGCAGCGGAGTGTGCGCTGATATGAAACTTCCTGGCAGATTAAAACTGTGTGCCCGACCGAGACTCGAACTCGGGACCTTTGCCTTTCGCGGGCAAGTGCGGAATTTGGTGGGAAGTTTGAATTTTGGCTGGAAGATAGGTCAATTGGGCTACCTCCACTAACCTAACCGTCCAGAAAAAAATTGGGTGGGAAATTCAAATTCCAGCAGGATAATGCATCACACCACGAAAATGGCGGGAAAATAGACCAATTGGGCTACGTCCACTAACCTATCCCCCCAAGCCCCTAGAAAATGGCGGCAAGCTTAAATTCCAGCACAATAATGGCACTAAAACCTGACTTGTCTTTATTATTACTTCAACAATATCTTGCAGGTGTGTTCGCCACGAGATCCATAGTCCAACTGGATAAGTTACATTGCCACCAGCAGAGGATGTCATTCAAGATGTCGGATTTTGGCGGGAAGAAGGCCAACTGGACCACATCCACTCAACTACCGTTATCCAGGACGGCGACTTATTTTGTTTCGCCACTCAGATGACCTGATTGGCGGTGCACATTTAGTCTTTGCTCTGTTGTCATCATCAAAGCATCGTCACATGTTCGATCATCGAGATGAATGCAGATGATGTAGACATTCAAAGGAGGACTAGCCACATTTCACTACATCATTTATAGAAGAGAGTGATATTGCAGATGGCAGTTATAAGAGTCAAGGGGCATGAAAAGGAAGCAGTGGTTGGGAAGGGAGTGAGACAGGGTTGTATCCTATCCCCGATGTTATTCAATCTGTATATTGAGCAAGCAGTGAAGGAAACAGAAGAAAAATTAGGAGTAGGTATTAAAATCCATGGAGAAATAAAAACTTTGAGGTTTGCCGATGACATTGTAATTCTGTCAGACAGCAAACGATTTGGAAGAGCAGTTGAACGGAATGGACAGTGTCATGAAAGGAGGGTATAAGATGAACATCAACAAAAGCAAAACGAGGATAATGGAATGTAGTCGAATTAAGTCGGGTGATGCTGACAGAATTAGATTAGGAAAAGAGACACATGGTCGAAGTAGAGAGTATATCAAATGTGCTGGGGGTCATAGTATTTTCATGCAGCACTCGACTGTTGATAACTTATTCAATCTACACATGGCAGTAACTAGTACTAAATAGATGGCGCCAGTGTGTTCAAGGTGTATACAATAACATCATTAACTGGCTTCAGACATTTAGCATTCACATAGAAGATATAGACCATTGTCTTAGCACCTGTATAACTCCAGTGCCGAAGTCTTGTGCTATTCCTCAAATAAGTGTTGAGAATGTTGAACTCAAATTTACTGATGGGACACCCAACTATTTCAATGGGTCTATAACATTATGAGATACACGTGTTGAATTTGAGGGACATAAGAAACAGCTATTTTCGAAATACTATACTTCTGCTGCACCATTTGAAAAAGAATGAACTTTTTGTTTTCCATGCTGATCATAATTTTATGTCTCGAGTAAATAAATGTATTTATAATATTAAATTTCTCTGTCTTTTTCATTTCTCTGGACAAAAATGTCACATGTTAATGCACGTTAGTACACCTTTATGTACGTTAATCTATGTGACACACTTCCCTTTAAATATACCACGTTGAATTCATTCTGTCGTGTAGCTGTTGTAGCTCAGCTGATAAGGTGATTGCACTATAGTGGCTACACACACACACACACACACACACACACACACACACACACACACACACACACACACACACACACACACACACACACACACACACAATCATATAAAAGCCTATTGCACGCCAGTACATAGCACAATAGGTATCATGGCAGGCTGGGTGATGCACACTTGCTGCAAGGACTTTGTTGTTGGTGACCGGTCCTGTGATGATCAAGACCAGAAGACCAAGAAGAAGAAGAAGAAGAAGAAGAATGGAGCACTCCTTCCCAACAGCATACAAGCTATAATTGTAGGTCCTTCCAACTGTGGTTAGATAATGTCTTGATGGCTGTGTCAACACACACAGACTGAGTCCGCTTCAAGCACTTTTTCATCTACTCTGAAGCACTGCTTCAACCCAAATACCAGTTACTGCATAAAATATTAGATGGGGTAGATGGTGTAATGTACAGAGCATTTAGTGAAAGCGACGTCATCCCCCCTTAACCTGAAAATGTAAAGCCTAACACCGTCTTCATATTTGACTATGTGGCTGTTGAAAAGCAGGATCAAATTCGTAGATATTTCTGCTTTGGTCGTCATATGGGTGTTGACGTATTTTGTCTGAGACATATTCCAGCATCCCAACACAGTTGGTGAGGGATAACGCCAACCTCATAGCCTTCAAACAAGACAATCTCAATTTAAAATACATTTACCACGCTCATGTAGGGACTGTCATGTCATACAATGAATTTGTAAACATATGTGCTGATTGTTGGAATCACTCACAATCCCGTTTCCTCGTTATTGATAAAAGGCGGAAACTGAATGATGGTAGTTATAGCCGGAACTTCCAGGAGTTTCTATTGTGTCTAGACAAGACAGTCTAGACACAGGGTGAAGTTACCGAAAGGGCACGCGTCAACTCACGCCGACTGGCGTCAAGTCTGGAACAGGATAAGTTGTGAATGCTAATAAGAAAAGTATGCAGCTAAGTTAATACTCATCTTTAATCCATCATTGTGGTACATCGCTCTTTTTTTTGTGGTTTTAGGGCGCACTACTTCAATGGTCATTAGCACCCTGACGACGTTAAGAATGCACCGCGAGGCACAAGTTTAAAACAACAACTAAAAGGGAAAACACGATAAAAGACAGACTGACAGGCATAGGATTAAAAACAGCATAATCAAATGCCCTTAGTGAGGTTTGTCAAATGGATAAAATGAAGAACACGAGCAGCTGCTCGTGGGTCATCCGCTAAAATGGCATCTAAAGTACATGGCAGGTTAAGATCGAGACGCAGTGCGTTACAATCCGGACAAGACATTAAAATGTGGCGGACCGTCAGCAATTGCCCACAGGGGCAAAACGGCGCCGGCGCAGCCGTCAGCAGATGGCGATGGCTGAACCGGCAGTGTCCAATTCTTAACCGGGCCAAAACTACCTCCTCCCGCCGAGAAGGGCGTGAGGAGGACGTCCAAGCCACGGGAAGAGGTTTCAAGGCCCGAAGCTTGTTGGCTGTAAGGGCAGCCCAATCGGCATGCCACAGCGATAAAATGCGCCGACAAATAACCCTGCTAAAATCTGACGAAGGGACACAACAAGAAGCTGTCCGAGGCTGGAGGACCGCAGCCTTGGCCGCGGCATCTGCAGCTTCGTTCCCAGGGATACCGACATGGCCAGGGACCCACCGGAGAACCGACGTCCGCCAGCTGCCGAAGAGAGCGTTGGATCCGGTGCACGAAAGGGTGAACCGGATACGGATCACTGAGGCTCTGCATGGCGCTCAGGGAATCGGAGCAGATGGCATAAGCAGAATGTCGGTGGCGGCAGATGTAAAGAACAGCCTGGTAGAGGGCAAAGAGCTCAGCTGTGAAGACCGAACAATGGCCATGGAGCCGGTATTTGAAACTTTGTGCCCCGACAATAAAAGAACACCCGACTCTGTCATTGGTCTTAGAGCCATCTGTATAAATGAAAGTCATATTGATGAACTTCGAATGAAGTTCCAAAAAACGGGAGTGGTAGACCGAACCGGTGGTAACCTCTTTTGGGAGTGAGCTGAGGTCAAGGTGAACGCGGACCTGAGCCTGGAGCCAAGGTGGCGTGTGGCTCTCGCCCACTCGAAAGGTTGCAGGGAGTGAAAAATTAAGGTGTTGAAGGAGGCGACGAAAGCGATCTCCAGGGGGTAGCAGGGCAGAGACATACAACCCGTATTGACGGTCGAGAGAGTCGTCAAAAAAGGAACGATAAGATGGATGGTCGGGCATTGACAGTAGCCGACAGGCATACCGACAAAGCAGTATATCGCGCCGGTAGGTGAGTGGCAATTCGCCAGCGTCAGCATGAAGACGCTCTACGGGACTAGTATAAAATGCTCCGATCGCAAGTCGTAAACCCCGATGTTGTATGGAGTTGAGGCGGCGTAAGATGGATGGCCGTGCAGAGGAGTATACGAAGCTCCCATAATCCAGCTTGGAGCGGACGATCGACCGATATAGACGAAGTAGGACGGTTCGATCCGCTCCCCACGACATACCACTGAGAACACGGAGGACATTTAAAGAACGGGTACAACGGGCGGCCAAATATGACACATGTGGAGACCAGCTAAGTTTCCTGTCAAATGTAAGGCCTAAAAATTTGGTCGTCTCCACGATTGGGAGAGCAACGGGACTGAGTCGTAAGGACGGTGGGAGAAACTCTTTGTAGCGCCATAAGTTAATACAGACCGTCTTCTCGGCAGAAAAACGGAAGCCATTGGCGACACTCCAGGAGTAAAGACGGTCAAGAGAACGCTGAAGACAGCGCTCCAGGACACGTGTACACTGCGCGCTGCAATAGATGGTAAAATCGTCCACGAAAAGGGAGCCTGATACATCAGCTGGGAGGCAATCCATTATAGGAATGATCGCGATGGCGAAGAGAGCGACGCTCAAAACTGAGCCCTGTGGCACCCCATTCTCCTGGCGAAAGGTGTCTGACAGGACAGAACCCACACGTACCCTGAACTGTCGATCCATTAAAAAGGAACGAATAAAAAGAGGGAGGCGACCGCGAAGGTCCCATGTATACATGGTGCGGAGAATGCCCGCCCTCCAACAGGTGTCGTAAGCCTTCTCCAAATCAAAGAACACTGCCGCGGTCGGGCGCTTCCGCAAGAAGTTATTCATAATGAAGGTCGACAAGGTAACCAGATGGTCAACAGCAGAGCGGCGCCTACGAAATCCACATTGTACATTGGTAAGTAGGCGTCGAGACTCGAGCAGCCAAACCAATCGGGAGTTAACCATTCGCTCCATCACTTTACAGACACAGCTGGTAAGCGAGAGAGGTCGATAACTGGAAGGCAAGTGCTTGTCCTTCCCCGGCTTAGGAATCGGGACAACAATAGACTCGCGCCAGCATGCGGGAACATGTCCCTCAATCCAGATGCGATTGTATGTACGAAGAAGAAAACCTTTACCCGCAGGAGAAAGGTTCTTCAGCATCTGAATATGAATAGAATCAGGCCCTGGAGCGGAGGACTGTGATCGGCCAAGTGCGTTTTCGAGTTCCCGCATGGTGAATGGGGCATTATAACTTTCACAATTCGAGGAGCGGAAGTTAGGTGGCCTAGCCTCCTCTGCCTGTTTGCAGGGGAGGAAGGCAGGGTGGTAATGAGCGGAGCTCGAAACCTCTGCGAAAAAGCGGCCGAAGGCATTGGAGACAGCCTCAGGGGCCACAAGGACGTCATTCGCGACCTTCAAGCCAGAAACTGGGGAGTGGACCTTAGTGCCAGATAGCTGGCGCAGGCTACCCCAGACAACAGAAGGAGTAAAACTGTAGAAGGTGCTTGTGAAAGCAGCCCAGCTGGCTTTCTTGCTTTCTTTAATAATACGACGACACTGAGCACGTAATCGTTTATAATTGATACAATTCGCCACTGTAGGGTGGCGTTTGAAGGTGCGTAAAGCACGTCGACGAGCACGTAAAGCATCTCTACATGCTGCGCACCACCAGGGGACCGGTACGTGACGTGGAGAAGAAGTAGGGTGAGGGATGGAATATTCAGCAGCAGCGAGAATGACTTCCGTGAGGTGTGCGACCTGACGATCGCAGCTTGGGAAGGTTTGATCCTGAAAGGTCGCCCTGGAAGAGAAGAGCCCCCAGTCTGCCTTGGAGATGGTCCAACTAGAGGAGCACGGAGAGGGGGTATGCTGCAGGAGATGGATAACACACGGGAAGTGGTCGCTCGAATACGTATCAGAAAGTGCATACCACTCAAACCGGCGTGCAAGTTGGGGAGTACATATAGAGAGGTCTAAATGGGAATAGGTGTGAGATGTGTCCGAAAGAAAAGTAGGGGCGCCAGTATTGCGGCAGACAAGATTGAGCTGGTTGAAAAGGTCTGCTAACAAGGGGCCCCTCGGGCAGGATGGTGGAGAGCCCCAAAGGGGATGGTGGGCATTGAAGTCTCCAGTTAACAAAAATGGTGCAGGTAGCTGAGCAATAAGTTGCATCATGTCTGCCCTGGTAACGGCAGATGACGATGGAGTGTAAACGGTACAAATGGAAACCGTAAAAGTGGGGAGAGTAATGCGGATGGCAACTGCCTGCAGGCCGGTGTGCAACATGATGGGATTGTAGTAAATATCATCCCGGACCAGCAACATAACCCCTCCATGAGCTGGGATACCTACCACAGGGGGTAGGTCAAAACGCACAGAGGTGTAGTGTGCCAAGGCAATTTGAACGCATGGGCATAGCTTTGTTTCCTGGAGGGCTACGACGAGCGGACGGTGCAAGCGGAGCAGCAACTTCAAGTCCTCTCGGTTGGAGTGAATGCTGCGAATATTCCAGTGAATAAGTGCCATCGTAAGAAAAGGAAGATGAAAGAAGGGGTCACCTCGAAGGCCGCTGAGGGCCTGGCTTCGAGCGAGCACTGCCGCCGCTATCAGTAAGCGGACAGTCATCGTCCATTGGGTCTATAGGTTAATCGGCCATCTTGGGAGGATGGCCGGGAGGGGGAGCTTCCTCCGCCGGTGAACGGCCAGATATTCTGCTACCAGCGGTGCGGCCAGGCGCGGCAACCGCTGGGTGGCGCAGGAGAAGAAATGCGCCGGGGCGGAGAAGGAGAACTGTGCTTCCTATGAGCCTCCTTGGAAGGACGTTTGGTGGAAGTACCGGTCGAAGGCTGGGAGGTCGAGGTACGTAGGAAGTCTGCACGGGATGGTTCCTTCTTGAAGGCCCGTGCATCTGACTTCGGGGTGTTCGTCTTAACAGAAGCTGATGAAGGGGCTGGTGTCTGTGGGGTGATGGGAGGAAGAGGAGACGTCGACCGCGCGATCTTAGCACTGGCCGAACGGACGACCGTGGTGCTGAAGGTCAGATCGCATGTCTGGGTTGCCACCTCCCTTGTAGTCCGAGGAGAGGCGAGGACAGTACTGTATTTCCCCGCTGGGAGCAGCGCGGGCTTCCTACTAGCCAATAGCTTGCGAGCAGCCGAGGTGGACACTTTCTCTTTGACCCGAATTTCTTGGAATCAGCGTTCTTCCTTATAGACAGGACAGTCGCGGGAGGATGCGGCATGGTCACCCCGACAGTTCACACAACAAGGAGACTGAGGTGGACAGTGACCCTCATGGGCATCCCTGCCACAAGTGACACATTTAGCCGCATTGGAACAAGACTGTCGAGTGTGATTGAAGCGCTGACACTGGTAGCAGCGCGTAGGTGTCGGGACATAGGGGCGAACAGAAATAACCTCATAGCCCGCCTTGATGCGCGATGGCAGCTTAACACTTTCGAAGGTCAAGAAAAGTGTCCGTGTCGGTACAAGGTCATTGTTGACCTTTTTCATGACCCTATGGACAGCCGTCACGCCCTGCTCAGCGAGGAAAGATTGAATCTCCTCGTCAGTCAATCCATCCATCGAGGGAGCTAGTATAGACCACACCACGAGACGAATTCAAAGTTCGGTGGGCCTCCACCCGGGCAGGGAACATGTACAGGAGTGTGCCCCGAAGCAGTTTTTGTGCCTGAAAGGCATTCTCAGTTTCTAGTAATAAGGTACCGTTACGCAACCTGGTACAAGATTTGACAGATCCGGCTATGGCATCTACGCCCTTCTGGATAACGAAAGGGTTGACAGAGGAAAAATCCTTTCCGTCCTCAGATCGAGAAACGACGAGGAACTGTGGGGCAGGCGGTAGCATTTTGTGGCTGGTCACGTTTCCGTTTTTGGGCAAAAGTCGAGAGAGATGGAGTAGAATCCATTGCGGAGGAATCCCCCATGATTGCCAGCGTCTCCGATGGCGCGCTCCTTCCTTGTGGGGACCCTCTCAGAGGGCACTCCCGCCTTAGGTGAATGTTTACACCTCAGGTCACACCTCCCGAGAAACAGACGGAGGGACCAATCGGCATGGTGAGAAGGTATCAGCTCAGGCAATCACCCCTCCCCAGGCCTGGCCTTTACCAGGGGGTACGCACGTGCGTTACATGTCTACCCAGGGCGGGGAATTACGCGTTACCCCGTCACCGGCTACGCGTGCGAACGCGTGGGTCGGCCTTCAGGCACGCACAGGGAGGAAGGAAGAAGAGGAAAAAGAAGAGAGAGAGGGAGAAGGAGGACAGACTGTCTCAAACGCCGAGGCGGAGACCAGAAAAGGCAAGGAGAAGAAGGCAATGAGAAGGCAAGGAGAAGGAGGCAGTGAGAAGGCAAGGAGAAGAAGGCAATGAGGATGCAAGGAGAAGAAGTCAAGGGAAAGAGTAAGGAAGACAGTGAGGTGGAGAAGAGCAAAGAAAGGAACCAACCAAAGGAAGGAAGAAACAAGAAGTGAAAAACCAAAAAGACCACAATTATAGGTCGCGGAACCGTCCGTCTCCGGACGCAGGTGCTAACTACCCCCGTGAGGAGGATGGACTCTTTTTAGTCGCCTCTTACGACAGGCAGGAATACCTCGGGCCTATTCTAATCCCCGGACCCGCAGGGGGGGACATCGCTCTTGACGATACAAATGAGACTTTGATTAAAATCACTGTAAGGCTAATGGCGCCTTGCTAGGTCGTAGTCATTGACTGAGCTGAAGGCTATTCTAACTGTCTCTCGGCAAATGAGAGAAAGGCTTCGTCAGTGTAGTCGCTAGCAAAGTCGTCGTACAACTGGGGCGAGTGCTAGTCCATCTTTCTAGACCTGCCATGTGGTGGCGCTAGGTCTGCAAGTACTGACAGTGGCGACACGCGGGTCCGACATGTACTAATGGACCGCGGCCGCTTTAAAGCTACCACCTAGCAAGTGTGGTGTCTGGCGGTGACACCACAGTTTCTCCATATACAAATGTACAAAATAGCTGAGTGCGTCAGTAGACACTACACCATGGACAAATTCGCACGCTTGGCGGACGCTCAATCTGAGAGGTTAGGTGTGCATAGAATGCTCACATGTATACCGATATGAAATTTACGAATCTTGAGGCAAGACTCGGTAAGCTTGTAAGGGAATTAAAGGACACTCCTAAACTTCTTGCACTTAACCAAAATTGGCTAGAGAATAGATTTAGCGCAATTGGAGTGAAGATAGAAGCTGAGGTGGTTGTTATTGAAGGAGGTGGTGTAGGGAAGAAGAAGAACGACAAAGCATATATAAAACCACGTGATATGCACAGCTCTGATTAGTATGCTCCGAGATGTCGACAAAGCATTAAGTCATTCAGGCACACAAAGCAGTTCCAGAGAAATTGGGGCATATGGGTTGCGAGCAAACATTAAGAGAAACTTTTAAACCTGTTACCGAATCTATCAGTAAGATGGCTTCGCGTGATAATGATTCAATCGCAGAATTCACCAACCAGTATTGGGCGGGTAAGATAGAACATTCGGTGTCAGCAGGGAGAGACCATACATGCTAGGCTCTCAAACTAAGTTTATCCGATAGCACGACACGCCTCGGGGATACAGAGTTTAGAAGAACACCTGGCTTAATGAATCTAATGTTCCTAAGGCCCTCAAAAAACTTAAAATACTCTACCAATAATCGCAAAGTGTATGGTGAAATACTGCAATTGACTGAGCTGTATTAAATTCCTGACAGAACACTGAGAAACCTGCAAAACTAAATACAGAGCCATTATACAACCTTTAGTGAATGAGCATCCTAAAAGCATTGGTGAGGGTGTAGACTTTCAGCATAAAGGCGTGAGCAATCAACTCCCACAGTATATATATTACGATGAGCCGGATGAACTAATAGGCTTCGACTGTTGATGGCTTCGGCTGCTGCAGGCAGTACAGCTCATTCGAATGAGGTTGTTTCGATAATCTCTGAGCTTTGAGAGAGAGGTATTATTTAATAAGTATGAAGACGGTAGTTCGAGAATTGCAGAAGCCACCACGCAAAACATATGCTCCGAGGCATGTCATGATTAAGCGGCTGGATGACTTGTGGCAGGCCAATCTTGTATATATGAGTCAATATTCACACGAGAATAATGGATTCAAATACATTTTAATGGTTATTGATATATACTCTAAATTCGCATGGGCATTACCTGTCAAAACTAAAACCGGTATAGATGTTGCTGTAGTGTTTGAGCGTTTGCTGCAGACAGGATCGAATCGATGCCCAGACAATCTTCAAACCGATCATGGTGGTGAGTTTTACTATGAACATTTCAAGACTGTGATGGAGCGGTACGGGATACACGACTACTCGACGTTTACCCACCTGAAAGCTAGCTTCGTGGACAGTTTGAACAGAATGGTGAAAGCTCAAATGTGAATACCGTTTAATCTTCGCGGTTCTTACAAGTGGCTAGATATCATCCCACAAATAATTGCGCGGTATTATCGAACCAAACATAGTACAATAAAAATGAGACCGACCGATGTTCGCTATAATTCACTCATGGACGAAGTATATTTCCACATTAAATGCTGGACCCGCGCAAACAGAGGTTCAATGTAGGCGACTTAGTACATATTTCAAAATACAAGACAGCGTTCGAGAAATCTTACTTACCAAACTGGTCAGCGGAGATATTCACAGTATCCAAAGTGCACAGAACGAACCCTAGGACATATATCCTAAAGGATGGCAAGGGTGAAGAAATTGCTGGATGCTTTTACACAGAAGAATTGCAGAAGAGTTCTGCAGCAGATGTATTTCTCATCGAACGCGTGATAAGACGTCGCGGGAATAGAGCGCTAGTTAAATTGTTAGTATTTCCATCATCAGAAAATAGTTGGATTGACGCTGACGAGTTAGTGTATAACAGGAAGCGTAGACCTCTGTCTCCTCAGTAGCGTACCATGCATGATAGGCAGCACACCATAAGAGGTGGAGGTGGTATTTTTGAAAAATTGCCTTTTGAATTGCACATTCCGGGGTACAACTTCTGTGGGCCTGAGACAAAGCTTCAGAAACGCCTGGCACGCGGTGTTAGCAGTATTAACCTACTAGACGAAGTCTGCCTTGAACACGACCTCGCATTCGCTGCAAATAAAGATCTCCCAGCATGCCACGTTGCCGACCGAATATTAGCCGATAGAGCTAAGCAAATAAGACGAAGAAAAGATCTCTGAATATGTCAACACATTGCTGCATTCGTAGTTGATAAAACCATGCGTGGAAAAATTAAATTGGACATGGGGGTTATGAATTACAAACTAACTATGAATGCAGCGCGAACAGCTTTGGGGGCGAAGAAGGAGGAACCAGGTGATGTGTCGACAGAAGTGCCGACACAGTGTTATTTTGAGGGGGCCGATAGGCACGCTATCTAACGAAGACGGGCGTGAATTCTGGAACAGGATAACTATTGAATGGTAGCAAGAAAAGTACGTAGCTGCTTTATACTTAACTTTATTCGTGGATGAATACAGCGTTCTCCTGGAGACATTTATACTATAACTCTCAATCTATGTAAGGCTAATGGCGCCTTGCTAGGTCGTAGCCATGGACTTAGCAGAAGGCTATTCTAACTGTCTCTCGGCAAATGAGAGGAAGGCTTCGTCCGTATTGTCGCTAGCAATGTCGTCGTACAACTGGGGCGAGTGCTCATCCGTATCTCGAGACCTGCCTTGTGGTGGCGCTAGGTCTGCGATCACACAGTGGCGACACGCGGGTCCGACATGTACTAAATGGACCGCGGCAGATTTAAGCTACCACCTAGCAAGTGTGGTGTCTGGCGGTGACACCACATTCCTCCCCCGCAAATCGGCGAACGGTCGTGAGATAAGGCTTCCGCCCGCCGTGAGGAGGACCCCATGTTGACGTATGCGATGAGGTGGGGAGCCTAACAACAGGCGAGGCTGTGCCACCCGCACCCGGCCATTCAGTCCGAGGGGAGCTAGGAAACGCCTGAAAACCTAGTCCAGGGTGCACGTCAACATGCGGTGTATGCGCCCGTAAAGAGACAGGAGGGGCCGAAGGGTCGACCTCAATTGCGTCGGGGTAGCCGACGCGCGATGACGTCATGTGGTCCGGAGCGGGCGGGAGTTCCATGGCGGAGGACAGCTGGTCACGGGAAGCGATCGGCGGCGCGTGACCCTGGGAGGCGCTTGGCGGCTGCAGCGAAGCGTCGAATGCGGGCGGCGCCGGCGGGAGAACAGGCGACGGCGGCGGCGGCGGCGGCTGCGGCGGCGCGTCGCCATGGGGCAAAATGGAAGGCATCGTCGGTAACACCTGGGGATGAGGCGAGCCAGTAGATGGGTCCCCAGGGCGTTGACCGGACGGCACCGTCGCTGAAAGCAGACGGGGAGCGGCAGAACCCGTGCGACGACAGAGGCGCAGCTGATTGAGATGCCGACGCACCTCACCAGAGGCCCCCAAAACCAAATACATGGCGCGGCCGAGGCAGCGAAGAATGCGCCCTGCGAGCCAACGCCGTGAACCTCGATAGTTACGATAAAATACAACGTCGCCTGGAGCAAAAGCAGGAGTCTGCCGCTGCACAGGAACCTGATGCGGCGGATGTAGCAAAGACATCAAGGTGCGATGAGGGCGACCGTGGAGCAACTCAGCCGGCGAGCGACCCTCTCGGGGCTGAGAGCGATACGAAGACAAAAAGAGCAACAACGCGTCCTCCCGAGAATGCAACTCTTTCAACTTCAAAATCTGTGACTTGAAAGTCCGGAGCAATCGTTCAGCGGCACCGTTTGACTGAGGCGAAAACTGCGCGGATGTCAGATGTTGAATACCATTGGCCTGGCAGAATGACTGAAATTCTGCGGACATGAATTGTGGGCCATTGTCGGAAACAATAGTCTGCGGAAGACCTTCAATGCAAAAGATAGCAGACAACGCTTGGATGGTGGCGGAGGTCGTCGTGGAAGACATCCGGACAACAAAAGGAAAATTACTGAAGGCGTCGACCAGAACCAACCATCGAACATTCCAGAATGGACCAGCAAAATCAATGTGCAAGCGTTGCCAAGGGGAAGTGGCTTTTGGCCATGCAAAGACTTTCCACGGCGGTGCGGATTGTTGTTCGGCACACGCCATGCAAGAAGAACACATATTCGTAACCGCAGCATCGATTCCGAACCAAGTACAGTGCTGACGAGCAAGTTGTTTCGTTCGCACTATACCCCAATGTCCTTGGTGAAGAAGCCGTAAAACAGAGGACTGTAACGAACGTGGGACCACGACTCTGGACTGATTATCAGAACGCAACAACAAAACACCACGTCGAACAAAAAGTCTCTCCTTGTGAGCAAAAAATCGGCGAACCAACGGATCCTCGATCCGAGACTTTGACAAAGGCCATTGCGTAGCAACAAAACGCAAAACGGTAGCAAGGACAGGGTCAGCAGCTGTGGCTGTAGCTACACGACGAAAATCAATCGGAAACGATTCGACCACTTCATCTGTTTCCGAATCAATGAACATGCAAGCAAGATCGGAAGAATCGAATGCTTTATCCTCAGCAACAGGCAAACGGGACAACGCATCAGCGTTGCCGTGCCTAGCAGTGGACCGATAGAAGATATCGTAGCGGTACTGCGAGAGAAAAATAGACCAGCGAATGAATTTCTGCGCTGTACGCGGAGGTACAGGCTTGTTCGGATGAAAAAGCGATGTCAAAGGTTTGTGGTCTGTGATGATGGTAAAGTGACGACCATACAAGAAATCATGGAACTTAGTAACACCAAACACGAGAGCAAAAGCTTCTTTCTCTATCTGTGAGTAATGTCTTTGCGCAGATGAGAGCAATTTTGACGCAAAGGCAATAGGGCGATCATGCGAGCCAACTTTGTGCGCAACCACAGCACCGATCTCGAAATCCGATGCATCTACCATCAACAAAAGGGGTTACCGGGGATCGAAAGGCGTGAGGCAAGTATTAGAAAGCAACGCCGATTTCAACTGGCGAAAGGCGCGTTCGCATTCCGTCGTCCAGACGAACGGAACACCTGTACGGCGTAAGCGATGAAGCGGAGCTGAAAGAGAAGAGGCATTGCGCACATTCACTCACACCTTGTGATTCTAAATCGTGGAATGTTCGTGCGACCTCATCACGCAATGCGTGAGTAACATTGCGCGCTCTGAAAAATTTCGGTTGCGCGTTTACTTTCAGTTCCAAACGTGCTGCATAGATTTTAGCGCAACCTAAGCCCGGTGCAAAAATGTCTGCAAATTCG
Source organism: Schistocerca serialis cubense (assembly GCF_023864345.2). NCBI lineage: Eukaryota > Metazoa > Arthropoda > Insecta > Orthoptera > Acrididae > Schistocerca > Schistocerca serialis. The sequence continues at coordinate 30,316,895 of NW_026047583.1, read as the reverse complement.
TCACACAGACGAGAAACACTGTCTGAAGGCACAGGTTGATTCACTGATAGGACATGATTTACTATAGAAATGTTAAACAATTGAAATAAATCTAAACCAAACAAGTTCACTGCAGAAGAAGAACGAAGAATGTGAAACGACACAAGTTTTATTTGTCCCTTGTATGTGGCAAGAAGGCTGCACTGTCCTAACACAGGTATATTCTGTCCTGAATAACCATGTAACTGAACATTTGCGGCACGCAACGGAGGTGTGCCGAGTTGTTTGTACGTGTCGTGATTGAGCAATGAAACTGCAGCTCCAGTATCGAGCTGGAATGGTATGACCTTGCCATTAAAGTCCAAATCTACAAAAAGTTTATTGTCCTGCTGACGACAAGAGCGACTGTCTTGTGCAATTTGAACAGACACTTGTACAGAATCACTTGCTAATTGACGTGATTTCCGGCGACGTCGACGCACAGTTTTTGTGGGACGAACACAGTCACTGTTAGAGAAAGTGGCACTGGACGAATCAGAATTAACTACATGAATGTCCATGGGCGAAGGTCCACGATCCTGAGTGTCCTTGGTTCGATTCCGGCGCGAAGCAAAGTGCCTGGAATGATTGTGATTGTCAGATCGGAGCTTTTTCTGGCAAACACTTTGAACATGTCCTTTCCTATTACAGAAAAAGCAAATAGCTTGGCGCGATGGGCAATGTTCACGCGAATGTCTAGTAGCACACCGCGGGCATGATTTCACTGCATTTGTTGGCTGGCGCGGCACACCTGGTTTAGAGCGCGGCGGCAGCTGCGTTTGTGTGCGCGAGGGCAGTTGACCGGGCCGCGCAGCTCACCCGGCGGGCCCGTTAATCTTACACACGGCTGGCGAAGTTTCAAAAGATTCCTGAACACAGTCAAGTGTGTCTTGTCTATCCAATATGTCTATCACTTGTTGAAGGGAGGGATTAACTAGTTTCAAAATGTGCTCCCGTATGCGAACATCAGAAACGTTCTGTGCAATAGCATCACGTACCATTGTATCTGAATAAGAAGGCCACAGTCACAGGCACAGTCCCTAGTAAGTCCTTGCAATGTTGCTACCCACTCCCTATTCGTTTGACCGGCCGTACGTTTTGTACGAAAAAACGTATACCGTTTTGCAACCACATTAACTGTGTCTTTGAAATAGGCATCTAAAGCAGACAAAATTTCCTCGTAGGACAGAGTTGCTACGTCGCGTCGGGGAAACAATTTCAGTATCACACGGTAGGTGGACACACCGACACAAGAAAGCAAAAACGGCTGCCGAAGAAGACTGCAATTAAACCACCTAGAGTCCTACCACTACCAAACACATCAGGTGGAATTATTCCGTTCCTCGTTCCAGCCCTTGCAGCTCTGTCGGCGGTAGGTTCACTCACAGGTGGGGCTGCAGCTGTAGCCAGAGCGTCAAAAATGCACAGGCATCTAGAGGAAGCCAGAAGACATAATCGGGCCACGGAAGCAGCAGCTATCGGAAAGGGTCTCTACTTTAAACCATACAGAAAAGGACTAGGTCTCTTCATAAATAAAAAAAGTTCGTTAGTTATCCTACCTGATCGAGCACTCACGAATAAACATATTATTAATATTGTTAAAGAGAAACATCACATTCCTGGATTCCGTGGCGTCTTTATGCGGGATACATTACCGGAGACTATGTGGCGGACTAATGAGTGCGGAATTGTAAATTTAGATGTTGCTGGGGGTCCAGGAATCCATTGGGTGGCGTATGTTAAGGAAAGTGCGAATACAGTACAATATTTCGATTCATTTGGGGATTTACAGCCGCCTGAAGATTCACAGCGCTACTTCACCAGCAAAAGTCGTGTTTTCTACAATCTACGGCGATGTCAGGACTTTAACACATACCTGTGCGGGCATCTCCGCATTATGTTCCTCATCACAGCCATGGCAAATTAGCCTTCGCCTGTATCAGCGAACTTCTGGAATGCGCGCTATATTTAGACTGAACGGTGAGAAGTCTGGAATGCCCGCTTTCTCCTCTCCTTGTCAGAGCCGGTGTGCGAACATCCACACATATGAAACAGCCATAACTGAACGCACGCCCATCATTTGAGGTTTAGATGCTATGTCATACACACTGACTTTAAAAGAGCGAGTATCAGCATTACGTGCAGATTACTTTCCGCCGATTTAAGTGCAGGGGACTGGCGTATTGCTCTGATTGGTCTGGAGGCGTGTAACAGCATTCCAAATTTCACGAAGAGCATCTGGAAATTGACGGTCGGAAGGAGAGTCTACAAATACAACTTGGTGCCTACGATATTGATGATTTAAACGAAGTGTTAAAACAGTCAGGAAAAGGTATTGAACTGCGGGCAAACATTAATATCCGTAAATCAGATACGGGCAGAGAGCTACGATCGACTTTAGACAGATTCAATAGGTCCACTGCTAGGTTTTGCAAATGATCGTGTTTTGGTGAGGGACGCCAGTAAATTTTATGCATCGGATCAAGCTGTAGGTATACTACCAGTCAGCACAATCCACGTTGAGAGCAATATTGCCACAAACTCATACCTCAACGATAAGTTGATTCATCCCTACAGTCGGCACTGGGTATAAAATAGTTCAAGCCCACACAAACTATATATGTCCCAGTAACAGTTCAGATATTGGATTACCTAGAATTGCGTGTTGTTGACCAGAGTAATCAGCTTGTTAGCTTTCGAGGAGAAGAGATCATTGTACGCTTGCTCAATTATTGGAAGTATCACAACACATGGTGCAGAGTTGTGGGAACTAACTCAGAGGCAGAAAGATCGCCTGATGGCTGTCGAGATGGATTTCTGGAGGCGAAGTTGTGGATACTCCAGACTTGACCATATTACAAGTGATAGGACCAGAGAGGTTATGAATGTCAAAAGCACAATCCTAGACTAGATAGAAAGGAAGCGCCTACTCTGGTATAGTCACTTACAGCGTATTCCAGACACAAGATGGCCAAAACGGGTATGGTAATGGACTCCACATCAAAGAAGAAGGCGCGGTAGACCTGCGAGATGTTGGAAAGACGACGTCAACGAAGCAACGGCGGCAAGAAGTCTTAATGAAGGAGACTGGATAGACCGTGAACGATGGTGATTGGGATAAGAGAGGGGGCAGCAGCCGTAGAAACCTCGCTCATCTATATATGAACACCTAATAATGCCTAACCGGAGAATAAACGCCGGATAACTAAACCGTTGATTGTGGCAGGGTTAGTGAAGCTAACCGGAGAATAAGTTACGTAATTAGTCACGACAAGAATGTTTATTAGAACGAAGAAGCAGAAACGGGGACATCACACAAATTATGTAAGAATAAGACGATTCCAAAAAAATGTTGAAGTATGTGTGAAATCTTATGGAACTTAACTGCTAAGGTCATCAGTCCCTAAGCTTACACACTACTTAACCCAAATTTAGCCTAAGGACACACACACACACACACACACACACACACACACACACACACACACACACACACACACACGAAGGAGGACTAACCTCCGCCGGGACCAGCCACACAGTCCACGATTGCAGCGCCCATAGACCGCTCGGTTACTCCCGAGCAGCGACGATTCCAATTTTATACAAAAATTTCGTACTACTACTTTCGATCTCATGCTTGGGAAGCTGGAGCATATGAATGAAATGTGAAACTACTTCCGAACATGAAGCTTTTTGCTTGTAGTAGGCTTGATAAGCATTTGATATTGGTACTTCGTGAATTATATTTTCTCGTGTTATAAAAATGACCATTTGTGCCAAAACTGTCTCGTTTATTTGGTGTTTGTTAAGATAGCTACAATATTAGACAGGCTTATTTTGTTTTATCTAGCAGTGACAAACACGTTATCAGATTGAGAAATCACCAAGTCTTGGGTATTGTATGTACTAACGGCTTTTTCAGTATTAGCCAAATAATTTCTTTTTTCATGTAGCAAAACATTTGACGATCTTTGATGAGGTAATAGATTCTTTCCCAGAAAGGAAAGCACGTCATGTAAATCTGTAACAAAGTTAGAGTGTAAAAATGCTAGGTTTAATGTCTGACGAAATGTACTGTCTTGCTTGTCTCTTCTACTGGTTTCATGTATCCTATATTTAATTTTATATCACACAAAAAAACGAGTTATTAGCTATAGGCAATAAATAATGCAAATTTTCTGAAGAGTTCTTGTTCTCCCGGTTACAAATTATCCCATCCAATATTGATTGCGAGTTTTTTTCTGATGCGCAAAGCAGTCTCAGTTATAGTGGGAAAGGTGATAATCTTCACACGACCGACGTTTACGTTCAGTGATTTTGCTGTTTTCTCTTCGTTTATTGTTCTCACGTCAAGTGAAAACAAAATGGATTTCTGTGGCTGAGAGCTATCAAGTGAATTAAAATACATTGACAGGAGTACGGAAGGCTAAATTATGTTATTAGTTTCAGATTTTATTTTATTTCCATCTTTCTGACAGTCAAGCATTAATAGCCTTACAGAACAATGAAGTTATATTTGTCGAAGAGATTTGGCTTTCATTAATCTTTTCCACTGAGGCAGTCAATTTATTTGAAACGAAGTGTTTAATTCCACACTACTGGCTGGTTTCAACGGTTTGCTGCATTTCGAAAGTGCATGTTTTCATCTTCTAGCACGTATGAAATTATGTCATAATGAAGAACCAAAGATGAAATAATACATTACTGGTACTCCAAGAAAATTTACATCCGAATCTGGACATAGGAATGTCCACATCAAGCCGAATTACGCGTTTTAGTGTGGTTCACGAAATTCCGATGCACTTTGAGTATACTCTGATGTCTTTTTCTTTTATGACAATGTAAGATCGTTTAATGTCTTACACCTACGAACATACGAGCTTCCAGAATCCTAGTAGCTGCGCAAGCGCGGTGACGCCTGTTATCTGGCGCTCTGGCAACTACTGAGGCGAACCTATTTATAACAGGTCGCGGGAAAATATTGCGAATGGTTGTTTGAAAATCGTTACTTTCAAAGTAAATTTCCTTTTATGTAAGTTGTACTATGTGCGAGAATTTACGATGAACTCCTTAAATCACGGAGCGTTTGACTCATTTAAAAATCAAGTCTGGTACGAACATTTAGAAAAATTTCGAGCTCAGAAGATCAGTCATGTCCTTTGTGGGAAGTGTGTAAGTGTAACGCGCAAAAATCAATATGGTATGTGAAAGCTTAGCTTCTCTTGCAGCTTATTAATCTTAGAGACCAAGATTATATGTGAAAACTTTGCTTTTTTTGTAGTAACAAGATGTATATTAATTTGAACCATTATTAACGTTTCCTATCTGTGAACCCACTACTGAACAGTGGTATTGCTATCACGTGTCATATGCTCGAATATCCGCTGTCATCGCCTGGCGAGATCACGTGACATGAGCTACGACTGGTTACAAAAGCGCATTGTAATCTTTATTTCAATGCTTCAGAAAGTGACATGCGGCGTTTGGTGGAATTTATATGTACACTTCCGTAATACGAAAATATGTAGCGTACACGTTTCCAAATTCATGTATTTTTTTTACTGAATGTGGCTTTCTAAAGGGCCGAGAAGTACTACGCTGGTGTATAAAGCCATAACCATTCAAAGGATTGATAAATTTTACAGGTTCGAGGAAAAGTACCCTGTCACTTAACAAGGAAAAAGTGTATTTTCACCCAGGAGAAAGTCTAATTTTCACCGAGAAATCCTGGAATTTTTTTTCTCATCCTCGTATACACCCTGTATTTACTCCTGTCAGCTTAACGTCTGGGAATTCGGTTATAAATTGAATGTTATTCACAAGAGACCAATATGTGCTTATGTGCTGTGTCGAATAATGCGCCTTTTATACGAATCAGTCCACATATATCAACCGTCGTAGAGAATTTTGTATTAATAATTTTATAACAGAAGATTATAATACGGTTTCGGACTGCAAGAAGCCTCTTCTTTGACATGCATACTTACAGTAGAAATATTTGACGTAACATCTGAAACGCCGACTTCTCGATAATTTGCACCTAGATGAATTAATTCTTAGCCTATTTCTTTGGAACTGTCATCAGAAACACCTCTCACCTCTAAAACGTGTCACCTTTTTAGCACACATTGCAACAAACTTCGCTGATTTTTATTACAACCTAAATTCCTGAAGGAGATAGTGGGGGATTTCATACAACTGTATTTCTTTAAATGAGTGTTCGCAACTGGAAACACAAACGATCAGTTTACGCGTGACATGCTGTAGAATTTGTTTCAGTTTACAACAAATATTTATTCCTTACTTCGCTTTTTGGACTATCCCGCTTCCTCTACGTTTACGCATTGGTTTCAGTTTTACTTGTTACTGCAAATACTTCCTCACTCTGCATGATTACAAATACATCACGAATGAGAATCCTGTGGTGGATGTAGTTGCGCAGGGGTGAAGGTACGTTTGACGTTTTTGGAGTCTAACATTACGTATGACTTGGCCATGGCCTCTACGCTCGGCCACTGGTGCGGGCAGGCTGTCTAGGTAGGCTGTGCTCAGCACACCTCTCATTTTGTGCTCTATTACTCCGTCATGCAAAACTAGCCCGCCCCAACATCAACCGCTCTACTACACACAGTTTATTGACCGACCGACAAATTTCGTAACAGTCTACACAACACACGTCCCGACCGACTACATGATTTCAGCGCCCCCCTGCTCCTAGAGCTGGTTATGACGTTCTGTTCTACGCGATACCGCTTAGTATTCCACAAGTAAATAATTGGGATTTGGCTTGGCTGTTCGAACTAACAAGGCCAGAAAAAGCCGTGATAAAGCTGTGGGTAAAGAAATGGCTATTGCAATGGACCAAATGCTTTGTTACTTACGGAGCTGAGACCCGAGGATTTTCGGAATTATTTAAGAATGAATGTAAAATGCTTTTCGGAGCTCCTGAACGTCGTTATACGATAGCTAATACGATTTCTAGCCACTGGCGGAACTCAGCGCAATTAATCCCCAAAATTATCTAAAAGGATTCATGAAATCTGCAAGGTGATTAATAGTTGCTTGAGGAAATACTCGTGATAAAGCAGAAGCGAAACGATAATTAAAATATATTTATGTAAACTTTATGAATTTATGTTCGAATGTAATAATATCCCCTGTAAGTTCAAGAAATTCATTTCAGATTAGAAGGACGACTGCAAATGGCGGCGGCGCGTATTATGTAATAAATTCAGCAACATACTCATAAGAAATGAAGCACTTAACAGTTGTTAGAACTTGAGAAAAGCTCTTCACTTTGCTCTTCATAGCAGGAGGGGTGACGATAGGTTGAATTTTTGTAACACTTCTAATAATGAACCAAATGTGTCTGTAATTCGGCTTTTAGTTTTTATTTTCGCTACGTATCGGAAATTAAATAAAAATCCAATCTGTCTGTATTTAAGATTATCAGACTTCCTTTCCGATGAGTATAGGAAATAAAATCGAGAAACAGACAGATGATTAACAGTTATTCACAAAAATGTGCATTTTAATTTCTCTGTTTGCCACATGAAACTACTATAGATTCGTTAAAAATGAAAGAAGCACTTCACTTCTTACCCTCTATTGCTATACTGCTCGCACGGCATGTCCCACAGACGTCTGAAGACTCGAAAACTTTCCAGGAACTCTCTCATACAAATTTCGTCTGCCTCGCACACTGCAGTGTTAGCCACATTCGGAGTGCACTGAACCCCGCGCGTGGTGACTGAGAAGGAACTGTTGTGGGGCGGCTTGCACGACAGACTACACGATTTGCACGGCGAATGGGGTCGCGGGCAGGCAGGTGCGGCTGTCTGCTAGTCTTAGCCAACCAACCCACCGCAAAGAAAAATCTCTCTTCATACCAACAAGCCTACAGGCGTACTGTTAGTCGGTCGGTCGGTCAACAAGCTACACGCGCACAATTTATCGGTCGGTCGGTAAACCGGCGCATGTGTAGGGTAGGGTCCTTTACTGACAGTGAGACACTGATAGTAACTGAATGAGAGAAAGAGCTCGAAAATATAAATTTCGCAATAGCAGATTCCGATGTCTCATAACAGGCTTCCGACTTCAGCGTTGAAGGATTTCAATACTATATGTAGTATACCGAAGCAACATTACGACAGATCACTGGCGACACACTATGGGGAGTTACTGGCAATGCTTGAGGAAAGTTCGGTTGAGTGGCTGACCACGATTTCTCGCGGAGGTTTGCTTGTAACCTCAGAATCGCTCCTTCAAACTACTATGAAATTATCGAGTGAGGTAACGCAGTGGTTAGAACACTGGACTAGCATTCGGCAGGTTTACAGTGCAAACCTGCGTCCGGTCACTTAGGTATGGGATTTCCGTGATTTCCCTAAATTTCTTACTGCAAATGTCGGGATGGTTCCTGTGAAAGGGCACGGCCGACTTCCTAGTCCACCCTTACATAGTCCGAGCTTGTGCTCCGTCTCTAATGGCTTCGCTGTCGACAGCACGTTAAACTCTAACCTCCACCTCCCAGCTACGAAATTTTTTTTGTCCAGATCTATGGAACCACAATTTCTCCACGGAAATTGGTGTCACTAAGAACCTGTGCTCCATACTTTGGGAACAATTGTCCATTTTTCATCCGGAAGTAATTAAAATTTGCGCCAGAGCGAAAACATCTATCCAGCTGCGCTGGCTATCATCAAAGACCAGGCAAAGGAAACAGAGGCAGCTCAGCGTCGAGAAGCAGAAAATACGGATTTGTCATCGGTTTAAGGTCTCAATGAACAGTATTTGCGTATACAAGGCTCCTACACACACACAAATTTATCGGATGACAGAATGACCAAATTGGTCGCAGCCTACACACGTCCGAACCGACTGTACTCGGCGATTATAGTGCCGCCCTGTTGTTTGTTTTATCTTCAGTTAATTCCGTTTTTGTTCTACGAGATCTCGCCTGGTTTTTCAGAAAAATAATAACGCGGTTTGCTTTGGCTGTTTTAAAGATGAGAAGGGAAAAAACAGAGAGAAAGCTGTGGGCAAAGAAGTGGCCAACGCAAGGGAAGAAATTCACCCATGTTCAGGCTGGGAGCTTATAATTTTCCTGATTATTTAAGAAGGGGTGAATCATGCATTTCGGGGCTGCTGGACTTAAAGGAGAAATAATGCAGTCCTGAGAGAGGTGCTAAACTCCGAGGAGAGACTGTTAGTTGCATTACGATTTCTCGTCACTGGCGGCAGACCTAAGATTCAGTACTGTCATACCGCTGCAATTACTACCTAAAATTATTCCTGAAACGTGCAACGTGATCTATAGTTGACAGAGGTAATAAATCATGATAAAATAAATAAAACAAAACGTTATTAATTTATTTACGGATGCTATACAAAAGATGATCTGCAAATTTCAGAAACTCATATCATATTTGAACAAGAAAGACTACACATGACGGTGGCGCGCATCATCTAGTAAATACAATGGATACGTAAGAAATGAAACATTTAGCGACTGTTAGAATTGTACGGTTGGGTTGTTTGAGGGAAGAGACCAAACAGCGAGGTCATCGATCTCATCGGATTAAGGAAGGACGGGGAAGGAAGTCGGCCGAAGTCGGCCGTGCCCTTTCAAAGGAACCATCCCGGAATATGCCTGGAGCGATTTAGGGAAATCACGGAAAACCTAAATCAGGATGGCCGGACGCGGGATTGAACCGTCGTCCTTCCGAATGCGAGTCCAGTGTGCTAACCACTGCAACAACTCGCTCAGCGTTAGAATTGCAATAAATAAATAAATAAAAATTAAAGATGCCACATTTGGTCTACAGGGAAATTAAAATCTAAAAACATAAATAAAGAAGATCAACAGACTTAATCTCGTGTTGCACATAGAGAAACCATTATGGATTCGTTAAAAAATGAAATAAGTGCTTCATTTCTTGCACCTCTATTGTTATACTCCTCACACTATGTGTCGCGAAAAGATGTACAGTCTTTGAATTTCTCTAAAAACTCTGTCCTTAAAGTTTCGTCCGCCTCGGACGTAGAAATGTATATTACAACAGTATTTAATTCTGAGAGCTGTGTCAGAACTGGTGTTTTAGTCATGCGTTTGTCACGATCGCGATACACACGACACAATTTCTTGGGTCAGTTGTCGACTGGTCGGACGCGCCCGACAACCCGACAATAAAAATTCGTCGGTCGGTCAGTCAAAACGCCGACACACAGCCAATTTGCCAGACGGACGGTTGGTGGGGTGCCACGAGAGGCGCTGCTATCGAGTCATGTGATCTGCCTGACGGCTGCAACGGATGATACGAACAGCTGAGGGTTATTCGTCTTACGTGGTTAGATTTGATCACATCGAGTATTGAGCACAGAGTTGGCAGGAGTTGTTTTGTTGTTGTTGCTGTTTGGAGTGGAGTTTTGTTGTTGCTTTGGGAGGAGAGTTGTTTTGTTTCGAGGGGAGTTGTTTTGTTTCGAGGGGAGTTGTTTTGTTTCGAGGGGAGTTGTTTTGTTTCGAGGGGAGTTGTTTTGTTTCGAGGGGAGTTGTTTTGTTTCGAGGGGAGTTGTTTTGTTTCGAGGGGAGTTGTTTTGTTTCGAGGGGAGTTGTTTTGTTTCGAGGAGAGTGAGAGTGGTGCTGACGAGGGTGAGAGTGGTGCTGACGAGGGTGAGAGTGGTGCTGACGAGGGTGAGAGTGGTGCTGACGAGGGTGAGAGTGGTGCTGACGAGGGTGAGAGTGGTGCTGACGAGGGTGAGAGTGGTGCTGACGAGGGTGAGAGTGGTGCTGACGAGGGTGAGAGTGGTGCTGACGAGGGTGAGAGTGGTGCTGACGAGGGTGAGAGTGGTGCTGACGAGGGTGAGAGTGGTGCTGACGAGGGTGAGAGTGGTGCTGACGAGGGTGAGAGTGGTGCTGACGAGGGTGAGAGTGGTGCTGACGAGGGTGAGAGTGGTGCTGACGAGGGTGAGAGTGGTGCTGACGAGGGTGAGAGTGGTGCTGACGAGGGTGAGAGTGGTGCTGACGAGGGTGAGAGTGGTGCTGACGAGGGTGAGAGTGGTGCTGACGAGGGTGAGAGTGGTGCTGACGAGGGTGAGAGTGGTGCTGACGAGGGTGAGAGTGGTGCTGACGAGGGTGAGAGTGGTGCTGACGAGGGTGAGAGTGGTGCTGAGGAGAGAGTTTTTGCTTTGGGAGGAGAGTGCCATCAAGATAACAGCCATGGTAAGTGAACTCTGATATTTTTTGTAAATTGTATTTTGCTGGGATGTTAAGTTTTAAGAAAATGACGGTGTTCATATTTTATTTGATGTTCTTATTAACATGTTATGCATGTGAAATGAAAGTCCCCTATATTTATATATATCTCTCTCATTAAAACTTCCCTCTGATACAATTTGTATAATAGCATGCTCATTGCGATTATTTGTTTTACAATAACATCAAAAACAGACTTTTTACATTATTATTTTGCCTGTTTCGACTCTATACATGGTTGATTTTTTAATCTGCAGTGGCTGCGCTGTTTACTTTCGCATTAGAGGATTTCCTTCAGTCATCTGATTTCATATTTCGTATCCATCCAACTCGAAAATCTCTGGGTGAAGGGTGTGAGAAGATAAGTTTAGAAACCCACCAAACGTTGCATAATACGTTTTCAGAATTGTCAGGAAGAGGACAGGTAATTCATATAAATTTCGTTGTCTGTGATAAGGAAATTTACGAGTAGGTCATTGCTTCCTGCAGTTGGAGAAGTTGTCTGTGATAAGTTTCCAGAAGCTGTTTCGACCAATAACGAACGATTCTTTCCATTAATTTAAGGTTGTTTTCTTGTTAGTGTTTGGCAAGAATTTCTACTTCTCGTGGTTGGCCCGTTAATTTGAGTTTTTAGTAGTGATTATTACGCATGTTAAGTTTGTTCGCGGATGCAATGAGTGGCACTATGAGGGACATATTCTTTATGCTTGAAACCCAGATGGCCGGTATTTTCATATCATGAGTCAAAGCAGACATGTGGGATCGCAACCTATTGGTAATCCCGTAAACAGTGCTGTGCAATGAACATTAAAACTATACTGGTACATGTTTACATCCTGTTACTTTAAGCACAAGGTTTGCAATTGTAGTTCAGGGATTATACGCTCTCGTGTTCTATAAATTGCAAGTAATAGGTTGGAGTGAATGTAACTGTTGCTGCTCTAGTGGATCAAAGATACGTTCTAGACGTTCAAGAAAACGGAGGGGGGATGGAAGAGACTGCCGATTTACTTCGATACACAGCTCTCAAGGGACTTGTACGAAGAGTTCATAGTGAGTAGAAAGATAGTGCAAATCAGAAATTTTTTCCCTTCATTGGAACTTTGAAGGAAGGATCTGTCTTAGGAAAAACGTGAACCTAAACGGGAAAAATGAACACCTCACGGTAAACCAAATAATATCCTTATAACCTTAGCAATATGGTGGAATGCCTCACATGAAGTGAAAGAAGCCCAGTATTTTGTTCTAATGTTTGAAGAGTCAAAAGGGTTTTCGAAAACTGAGAAAATATAGTCATTCGGTGCTATTTAGGTGGTAACGTATACGAAACGTCCCTAGTCTTCGAACCTGTAAAAACTTGGTAGTCTACATTAAGAAAAAACTACCAACCGTAATTTAAATTTCTGTTGCACAATCACATGACGGAGCTGCACCTACGAGTGATTTTTATGGACGTATTCGAGCTGTTTTAAGCAAACAAATCCCACAAGCCACCTACACACACTATCATCGTCCTTTAAAGGATGAGGCTGTTGCCTGTTACGACCTTTGAAACAAACTCATACCCATCTTTATCCAGGCCTTCCAATATCTCCCATTTCTGCTTGTAGTCCTCAATCGTATGAGGAATTCTGTGACCTGGAATTATCATGAGGTGTTTGCTCCCAATCTTCACGATATTTCTTTTAACTTTTTCATTCATGATGGAAATATTTCTCTTCTAATTCTTCGTTTTCAATCATATCTTCTTGTGCAGCTCTTTGTCTTTCTCAGGAACCCCATTTCTTCTGTTTGAATTTTATTTTCTTGTGGTAAACAAACTTTCGATTGTGTAAGATAACACCGGAACAGCCGTTACTTTATAGAATATCACGACTGTTTGTTTTTGTGCTTTATAAGCCAGTGTTCTGCTAGCGGTGCCACAGAGAGCTTGAAATTTCTGTATTTAATTTTCAATATCAGGGTCCAAATCAAAACTTCCAGCGGATCCTAAATAAGAGTTGAGACACTTGTTCTAAAACTCAATTATCCAAAACAATTTTTGACCTGACTGGAGATTTTCCTCAGAATGCCATTATTTTTGTTTTGTTACTAGAAATTCTAAAGATGTACTTCCGTTCTGCTGATATATTGATCTTTGTTAGCTGGTACACTGATCTATGGAGGTCAGTCTGAAATACATTCAGATATTGCTCATTCGTTATGTTAATTCCTTTGTTTACTTTACATTTGCATTTGAGGTAATGTCATTGTAGCATTAAAAAGGATAGGTGACAGTCCACATCCTTATCTAACCCGTTGGTTAATAATTATTTCATCTAATCGATTCCTACCTGTGTTTACTGCATTGCATGTGCTATTGTAAAGACTTTTCACTACCTCAGTTAGGTAGTACGTATATCAATATTTGGACATAATCTTCCATAGGCTCTCACGGCTCACGCGTCCAAAAGCCTTGTGAAGATCGGTAAGGCCATATGGGTTTGTACATTAAACTCTGTCTTTTTCCTATCATGTTTTTAATTACAACCACAATGACTGTGCATAAACGACCTAAAACCATTATGTTCCTCAGAAATAATAGTTTCTGTAATATTCTGCATGTCATTATTGTTCTATCTATATAGTATGTAGCCAGTGTTTGGAAGACTTACGCCGCGATAGCTCCTACAATCACTGTGTTTCCCTTTCCTGGAGAGAGATCACTTCTGCTATGTACCAATGGTCTGGGGATCTTACATTTCGACCAACATTCATTTGTTAATTGTAAAGTCTTATTTAGTGGTAACCCTCCATATTTAATTAGCTCTGCATGTATTCCATCTATTCTTTTTTTTTCCTGTATTTCATGCCTTTCAAAGCGTATTGTAGTTCGTCCGTAGTAATTGCGCTACTGATTCATTGTTCATACTTTCTCGAGTGTCATTTTCAGCATTCAGTGTAATTTATCCATTGCTTATAATGTTTAGTAAGGCAGCGTCTTTTTCTTTCTTGTTGAGCGCTTTCATGACCTCGTATGCACATTGCTGTCTGCCATGTACATCGTGTTCTAAGACGCTTATGAATGTAGTAGGCTGTTGGTGAGATTTGCACAGTAATTGTTGGGCAGCATTCCGCTTTATTCCGTACGTCTGCAAACTTTCTGACGTTTTCATCTGTAGAAACTTCGACAAGCTACGTATTGTTCTTTAATCACTTCTTTAATTTCTGTGTTCCAAATTGAGTATTTTCCCCATCTGTTTTCTTCCTTCTACCAAGTGCTTGTAGGGCTTCAATTATGCCGGTTTTGATATTCAATTCTATATTGATGTCTTTATTGACTGATAATAAAACAAGCTTTCCTTGGAGTCAGTACTGATGAAGTTTCCTAATACTGTATTCCGACAGAAGATATATTTTGAACAACTCGTGGTGTGGTTTCTTTAGGAGTTTGTCTCCTTTCATTTTGGCAGTAGCCTTATCTTACTGCGTAGAGGGAAGTGGTCACTACCTATGTCTCGTCCTCTACAAACAAATATATCTTACATCAGATTATTCATTTTATCATTAATCAGTGTGTACTCAATCACAGACATTAATCTTCGTGCACTCCACGTAAACTTGTTACTGTCTTTGTCTGCAAAATGTGGTAGTAATTTTAAAATTGTTGGAGACAACTGTGCGTAGTTCATTTCCATTATTATCAAGGATCTTTCCTCCAAATAAGCCTGATATTACTGGTGTAGGTAGATTTCCAGCTCTGCATTACAATCACCAGCGATGACAACACGGTCTGTCGTGTTGATTTTTATTCACTTTCTGAGGATCATCCTTTCCTCCTCTGGGCTGTAGACAGCTTTTAGATAATCTCTTGGAATTTGAAATGGGTCATTATTCATAAGGTTGAATTGACGAACCTGCCCTCTCCATTTATCATTGACTGAAATTGACACTCCAGCACTAGCTCGTTTTCTTTGTGGGAACCCACTGTAAGCTATCGTGTAGTCCGTCACATCTTTTGTTTCTCTTGGTTTTTCCTAGTTTCTGTTACAGTGTATATTTCCCTCTCCTTGCGTACTTAGTTTAACTCGTTTTCTGTGTTGGTTAGTCGTCTAACATTCCACATTGCCAAAGACACACAACCTGCGCACGTGATGGGGCTGCCGCCTCTTGCTTGATTTTCTGTCGGGGTTGTCTGGCTTGGGAAGCTGGATGCACAGCGCCTCTAGAGCCCTCCCTTCCCTATGTATGAACCATGACTTGGTATGGTGACATGTAGACGGATCAAGTCGGCTGTAGATATTTGACACTGCAGTACTGTTTTTACAAGTGGTTCGGCAGCGCATTTAATTTTGATTAAAAAATGAGAATAAAGACTTCTGAAAGACATTAAAAAGGGACACTAAATAGGTCTGTCAGTATGGTTCACGAATGGCTTTGAAGTTGACAATTTAACTCTGCTGAACATTCAGGCAGAAAATTCGGAACGAGCTGCAGAAGCATCAACATTTAGTGCAGAATTTTTCATTTATGTCTGTTCACAAGTTTTCTAGAAATGTGTAAGTTAATACTAAATTCCATTCAGGGGCTCGACTGTTACATTGTTGCTATAATCTTATTAGTAGGAGTAAATGAGATTATTTTTAACCAAATGTGTGGGTCAGACTCAGGTTTCATTTATGAATTGAAAGGAAATGGTGGGTAGATGTGGCAACAAAGTAGGTGCTGATATTCCCACAGCTTCGTGTTCTTTTCAAGGGTTCCGAAGTTGCCAAAATGTCTTGGGTAATATGTAGGTGAAATGGCGAATAAAAATGACCTTTCAAGATTTCGCTGTCAGTAGGGTGTGTGCGTGGATACTAGAAGGCACGGCAGGGATCACGAGGGGTGTCCACAGTAGCGAGCCCGGACAGCGCCTAGCAGCCCGGGACTGCCACTATGTTGTAATTGCGTTTCCGAGCGAAAACAAGGTTGCTTGCGTCAATGTGAATTTTTATTACTGACTGGTGATTGAATACAGAGTTACGGCGTAATTATCGGCATGTTGAGGGATTTTTAGAGAAAGTACTTAAGTGAAAAATAATGATTTGCTACGAGCCCTAGAAGCGGTGAGACAAAAAGAAAATAGACAAGTGTTTGAGACTTGCAGATTCGCTTCCAGTTGAAAATGCTCTTGTGGGTTGCGATTACGGAAGAGATTTGAAAAGAACTGTTGACTACTCGTTCTAAATGCAGGTAGAGTGATGCTGTTCCAATTCTAAATCCATCCACTGCTGATTCAGGCCGTAGTAATGAGCCTAATAATGAGAGAAATATTCGGGCACGAAAATGGAGCTATCGCAAGGAATTAGAAAATATTTTCCAGGAAAATAGAAGTAAATCAACGACTATGGAAGAAATTGCTGCTAGACAAAACGTTAACGACGAAAACCCACTGCTATGTGACTGTCAATGCGTGCCTGCGCAAGTAAATAGAAATTATGAAAATAGAAACAAAGGATCTTCAGACAAAAGAATACAGGATATAGCACTGAGTTACGGAAATTAAAATATGTTCAAAAAGTGATTCAGGACTCTTTCTGTATCAACAACTGTTTATGGAGGGACAGCATACTAACTGGTCACTTTAAGATATTCCATAGTATGCGAAATTACGTTGCCTATCATATAAGGCGTTACCTTTTCTCTGATCTTTCCTGGAATGTTTCACAAGGGCACGCATTTTCTTCAGAATTAGAGCTATCAACAAGGAAAAAAATGTAATAAGTGAACTGAGAGGAGACAGAAACTGAAAAATGAAAGGTTATGTTATAACCTTCCAGAATAGCAAAGAAAACTTAATACAGTTATGGTTTAAAATGACAATATAGGGGGTTTCTCCGTACCACAGATTTGGGGTCTAAGGCTGTGTGAGCCTTTTTTAAAAATCTTTATTCACAAAAACAATTATTATACATAATAACCCACCAACTAAAACATTAGTGGGTCCTAAGTACATACAATGTACTGATTACCAATCAGCATTTACTATTCTTTTATCTACTAAATATTAACTACAGGATGGAGAGCTAGCTACTGTATGGGAAAGCCTACTATTCAACCTACTACTCTACCAAGCTACGTCCTGCAGCGTTAAAAGTGTGCCAGCAAAATACAAACCTCTTTCTTGGCCGTGCCCACTGAGCTAATCCCAGTGGGCGTACCCCTGACACTGGGCTGGCCTTAACTGGAAATCGCTGCAGGTCTTTCTAAATTATCCAGAAAAACTATATTCTACCAATGAATCCTAACTACTAGGGTCATAAACAGTGTGCAGTGTCTAATTTTGGTAAGTTCACACCATCCCCATAATCCAGGACGTGGCGGATTCCAATCGTCACGGCGGTCGGCCAGTCCGCGCGCCGTCGATGTGGGATGGCTGTGGGATGTTGATTCATTGCTCGCCACTCTCTCTCTCTCTCCCTTCGGTATACATGCAGGACGTTGGTGGATACCTCGCTGGCAAGTCTGTCAATGATGTTAAAGGTGACCGGATTCCTGATAAAGTGAAATGTCTGTCTTGGGTAGTTGGTTCCTTAATTCCGTGGCAACATCATCAAACAAGGGGCACTTGTGGACGACGTGGTCCGGTGTACCTATCCCGGCACCACAGTCACACAAAGGAATTGCCCTTTTCCCAAACCGGCAGAGATATGCCGGATACGGACAACGCCCAATGAGGAAGTGCAGTAGTCCCTTACTAGGTTGAAAACGTTTAATTTGAAGACATTCCCTGATGTTTGGAAGTAACTGGTAGGTTCTTCTGCCTGTCTCGTCCCTATCTCAGAAGTACTGCCATAATTCTTCCCCCTTCTTCTAATCGACGGATCGACGGTTTGTCCCCCACTCGCACCCCCAAAATGCCCTCCATCTTTTCAACTTGTCCCCTTTTTGCCCAATAGCACGCAGCCTGCTCTCTGATTGTAACGTCTAGGGGGTACAGCCTCATGAAAATCAGCAATGCTCCCCCTGGGGATGTGCGGTAGGCTCCAATCGATCGCAGTAGCATGTTGCGCTGCACCCTCCTCACGGCCAAAGCAGGAACGACCCCTGTGAGCCCAGACTCCAGACCTGTAGCCCTCGATGAAAGCAAGGATAGTGTTTGATGAGTTGTGGGGAAAGATGAAATCGCCTGTGCCCAATCATTATAAGGTTGTTAAAGACCTCTAGCGACCTATGAGTTGCCACTTCAGTGTGTTGGGCGAAGCTCCATCTCTCATCCAGAATAACACCCAGGTATCGTGCCTCTCGATGGTGCATAACTGGTGTGCCCTCAATCCTGACGGTTGGGTTCCTGGTCAATTGGCATTTTAAAAGCAAGCAAGTAAATTGACTAGTTTGGCGCCATTTTAACTTTGATCCTGTAGCACCATTGCGACAATATGGTCATAGTTCTCCCGATGTTGGGTTCTAGTTCCTCTCGGCTTCAGCTGCCAACCAACAGGAGGTGGTCGTCAGTGTAGGCTATCACCTCTAGCACATCAGCGCTGCTCTCAAAGTTGTCTAGGAGAGGCTCCATATTGATGTCCCGAAAGAGTGACCCCAGGACAGAGACCTGTGGATACTCCTTCGTTATCCACTTACCCACTCTCCCACTAGGGGATGATAGCCAGACCTCCCTTTCCACAAAATTGCTCCTAAGACACCCATAAAGAGACCCTTGGCACTCTTCCTCCCACAAGCGGCAGAAGAGCGAAGGCCACCACAGGTTGTCGAAGGTGCCACTGATATCTATCGTGATGCCAACTAACAAGGGAACCTCCCCATCGCACCCCCCTCAGATTTAGTTATAAGTTGGCACAGTGGATAGGCCTTGATAAACTGAACACAGATCAATTGAGAAAACAGGAAGAAGTTGTGTGGAACTGTGAAAAAATAAGCAAAATATACAAACTGAGTAGCCCATGGGCGACATAGGCAATATCATGGAGACAATTTGCACACGAGCGCCGTGGTCTCGTGGTAGCGTGAGGAGCTGCAGAAGAAGAGGTGCTTGGTTCAAGTCTTCCCATCAAGTGAATATTTTACTTTCTTTATTTTTGCATAGTGTTTATCTGTCCGTTCGTTCATTGACGTCTCTGTTCACTGTAATAAATTTAGTGCCTGTGTTTTGCGGCCGCATCGCAAAACCGTGCGATTAGTAGACGAAAGGATGTGCCTCTCCAATGGGAACCGAAAACATTTGATCGCAAGGTCATAGGTCAACCGATTCCTCCGCAGGAAAACACATCTGATATATTCTATACGACACTGGTGACGGCATGTGCGTCACATGACAGGAATATGTTGTCGACCCACCTAACTTGTACACTTGGCGAATGGGTAAAAAGATTCTTCTACCTTGCCCGATTTAGGTTTTCTTGTGAATGTGATAATCACTCCCAAAAAAGTGATGAAAACATAAGAGTTTGTCACATAAACTGAAAATAAAAAATTAAACTTTTCACTCGATGGAAGATTTGAACCAAGGACCTTTCGTTCCGCAGCTGCTCACGTTACCACGCGACCACGGCGCTCATGCGTTTCCGGCGTCCTTGATGTAGCCTATCTTCCCATGAACTACTCAGTTTGTATTTTTGGTTATTTTTTCACAGTTCTATACAACTTCTTCCTGTTTTCTCAATTGATCTGTGTTCAGTTTTTCAAGACCTATCCACTGTGTCAACTTATAACTAAATCTGAGGGGGGTGCGATTGGGAGGTTCCCTTGTAAGTACTTCTGTGTGGATGACCTGCAGGCCTCAGCCGCCATGGCGATTGCGTCAGAGGCATATCGCCCTGGCCAGAAGCCGAATTGCCTATTGCTCATCCCACAGAGCACCCGGTGTGCCATCTGCCTGTCAGCTAGTAACCACTCCAACAATTTCCCAAGCAGATCCAACACACAGCTCGATCAGTAGGACTTGACTTCCTTAGGATCTTTATCCTGCTTTTCTTGATAATTACTACGTAGGCTTCTTTCTAGATTGAGGGAAACATTCTGAGCCTCAACCCCTTATTGTATATTCTTGTTAGAGGTGTTACCAGTTGAGGAGCGATGTATTGCACCACCTCCGCTACAATGCCGTCTGGTCCTGGGGCTTTACCTCTTTTAAGTGATTTAATGTGCGTCGCCACCTCGTTCTCGGAGAATAGATACACTATGTTGTTGTTCGGATATTCTTCCCTACCTAATCAAGCCTTGTTCTTCAGTATCCTCCTTTTCCTTGTCGTCCTGGAGCAGGGATCGGCAATTTCCTGCCAAGACCCTGTCATCCGGTTCCCATCCTTAATAGTTGAAAGTACCATTGGTGACCGTATCTTTTCCCCTGTTATTTTTTAGGGTGTGCCCCAAGGGTCAATAGCCAATTGTGTTTGGACATACTTTTCCCAGTTTAGGAGTCTGACGTTTTTTAGTTCGCTTTGGAATTCTTCCTTGGTGTCCCTGTAAGTTTGCAGCCATCTCTGTTTCTCTTTTCAGACGACACTCACTGGTAGTACCTCCTCGGCCTCCTGGCAGACTGATGCGTCTGCCCTAGTTCAGCGGACCATGGAGAGGCAGTCACAGCCCTCCTCCTGGTTGGTACGGCTGCCTTAACTGCTCTAGTAAGCGTCCCACTAGCTCTTCTGGATGCTTATTGACTTCGTCACCATCTGGCCTTGTCAGGACGTCAAACTCTCTTGCTAGGCGCTCCCAGACTGTTGTAGTTGAGCTGAACATCCCAACCTATGTCCCAGTGGCATAATGTCAGAAAGCGTGAAGGTAATTAAGTTGCGATCACTAGTAGTCACCTGGTCTCTGACCATCCAGTTTTGCAAGTGGCCGGCAACGTTAGCTGACACTTACGTTATGTGTATGTTAGTAGCTTCACCTCCCCCGCCAGTATAGTATGCTCCGTGAACTTACATTGGATATTTTGATGGAAAGAAGGTGACGTTTTCACGAAACACTCTTGATATCTCCAGCTCTGTTGGCTATGATATACTGCGGAGACATGATCGTTTCCTTCATTTTTTTCCCTCTTACATCCAGAGTGCCACTGTGCCACAGGCGGATTTCGCATTTACGTCTGCCACCACCACTATCCTTCGACCTTGCAGCGCCGTGGTTATTTGCACAAGTTGGTCGAGTTACTCTTCTATATCGTCACCATACTGAAAGTACATGTTCACTAGGTGTATGACTCCCATGGGCGTCTGGAGCTCAAAGACAGTACAATGGTCATGTGAGAGATATGCATGCACTGTGACTTTTAAGGCTATGTTTAATATGATGGTGGCCTCGGGATCATTGCGGAAGCTTATTATTTGACAGTCTACCGCAGTGAAAGCTATATTTCCCGCAGGAGAGTATGAAGCTTGTAGACAGAGTACGTCAAGACTCATCTCCTCCACCACCCTCTGGAGCTCCTGCATGACCAGTCTACTCTTACGTGCGTTCAGCTGCCCCAACTGAGTCGTAGCAGTCATGGAAAATATGTATGAACGTATGAATCAGGGACGGTCTTCCTCCAGTCATATGTTATCCTCCCGTTTGCTAAGACAGCCTGATTGTAGATATCATCAAGATCAAATGTTTAATTCCTTCTTCCAAATTCCTTTTTGACGAGGTCACGCAGGGCACCAAAGTTGGTGGGGAGATTCATGGTTCTTAACTGTATTCTGTCAACAGCCTCCGTGGTCGAGAAGGTGACTTTACGTCCGTACTTACGTCCTACCACACTATGTCCCTCAATGCTGTTTTCAGGACAGCCAGATCCTCCAGACAACTGCAAAGAATGTGCCAAATTGGGATAAATTCTTATGGGGTCAACTTCCAAGCGTTAGACCGAGGGCTGCTCTAGGATAGCAATGGCATTCGTGCTACTAACTGCATTCATTTGCACTGGTTCTTCAGGTGTGAGCAATAGCCCAGGTGGCGAGTTCATTTTTCAGTGCCAATATAGCAATTTGGCTAATCTTGCCATTTTTAACATTGGACTCCAGTAACCGTGTGATCCATATATGCCTGTCGCTAACACTCCTGGATCTGCTCCATGTCCCCTGATGGTGCGGGAGCAGGAGGCATTGAGGCCCTCGCAGACGCACGCGAGTCGCTTGTCTCTTCGTCAGCCATGTTTAGACAAGCGAAAACATGGGTTGGGGGCCCGTCTCTAACCCCGGACCGGCTCCTCCGGCATGGGGGGGGGGGGAGGAGGGACTACTGCAGCTCACCCACCGACCGCGTCGCTAGGTTAAGGGCACCCCTGAGCTACCGGGTTCAGCACACCGTTGCCAACGTACTCGTCCCCTTCAGTGGCTCCCTCATCGACGATTTCATGTGAGCTCGATGTATGAGCCTCTTCCCACAGGGAAAAAAGCCATGCCATCTGAGATTGTGAGAGAAGTTTATGTCCTTCTGATACTTGACAACAGCAATTCACCGACCGTGGAAGAAAATAGTTCAGCATAAAGTGGAATAATAATAAACTAAAAGGAAAATCTCGATTACATTGATACCTGCATACGAGTTAAACATGTGTGCGCCGTTTTCCTAAAGCTTCAACGCAGCGCGGCGTGGCGAGAGGGTTTAGGGCGACGTGGCAGCTCGCAGCCCACCCTCGCGTGATCCCTTCGTCTATTCTTGTATCGTTGGTGTATGGGTACTGGAAAAAGTGACTAATGTATATAGGCGTACTTCCATTTCCAAAAAAAAGAATGGAAATCTTTTCAGATATTCTGCTCCTGCTAGGAGCGCGTGTATTGGAAAATTTTATGTATGTACGTGTGCTGTAGTTTCTGGTGCTCTCTTTTTTTATCTTGCCCCGCTTTGAAATCCCCATAATGTCGCTGGTCTCACGATAATTTGACTGGAATGGAAACAAATTTACATTTAGGGGAGAGTGACAAGAAGTGATGAAAGTAAGGTAGAGAAGACCCTGTCTATGGCCATAACAATTAAGAGAAATTGGAAATGTTGTAGAAATGACACATTGTTAAATTTTATTCCCATTTAAGTTGTTTTTATTAAAATTCTTATACAGTGCCACGTGTTACATTCTCGTCCAAGGTGGAATGGATTTTGAGTGGGTAACAGTACAGACATAAAACCCGGCAGCCGGGCGGCTGCCGTAGAGTCAGTAGAGTCGTTCACTCAAGCTGCCAAGTATAACCCTCCGTACCTCAGAATTCTAAATGCGGCCGTCTGCACAATCTGGCAATACTGCAGGATGCGCAAGTGTATGGAGTAATTTCTATCATACTTCACCAGCCATTTCAGGGGTATATCATGTGTTCTTCGTCTAGTGGTAAACGTCGCGCGATGTAAATACATAGTCGCGAGATAAACTCCTTGATGTTTTACTTTTAAATCATATTCGTGTCTGCTGATGTTACATCTGATGGAGTCACAAAGATAATCCTCTTCACTACATAGCCAACCAGTAATACCACAGTCTGGACTCTCGTGACAGCAGAAACTTCCAGAAACCATTCGCCCCGAACAGGTGGTGGCTGCGTAAACGTCGGAACAGATCACGCCCGAGACTTCCTCGCCGTGTATAGACTACCTGCCGCGTTCCAGGCGCCGTCCGCCAGGTTAACGCTGCGCGGGGCTGTGAGTGCATTTACCACCTGTCACTTCCTTACTTGAAGTTCTAGTGTTTATCTTGAAGTTGTGTGTTGGATTTTGCATGTTTGCAACTTAATCCATTATGCCAAAACTTTATTCGTCAATTTATTTCACTTTAAAGTGATACGTTCGTGATAAATGAAAAACTTTTCTGAAAATTTTTAATAGATGAGAATAGAACAAAAACTCTAGGCCGTCCCATTTCTGGGACGTTGGCAAAATTAGCCATAAAAAGGCGCGATATTACCACCTAAGCAGAAAACAAGAAACATAGTGAACAAAATACACACACTGTAATATTAGTGTGTCTATTCAGTGTGTAATGAAACAAAACACTTGGCATGTACACCAACAGAGTAGCTATGACACAGTTGTCATCTTTATGCAGTATGAAGACGTTTCCTATATTTTACTTAGCAGCTAAAGTGCTCACCTGTCCTCTCGTCAATTTTCGTCCTTGTGGTCTTCTGCATTTCGGTGTTGATCGTATGTTCTTTGAAACGCGCAACACCACTATTCCCCTTCAGTGAGAGCTTTTCATTTGGCTTAGAGATTTGGAACGTCCACCGTTGTGTTTACCATACAGATATGTCATCTGAGTGAATAGTGGCCACCACCGGTTTTATTTTTTTATCTTATCGTCCTATAAAGTGATATCTGCTTGTCCAGTACATCAATGCCACACATATAGGCGTTGTATTCTTCAAACAGATGTGGCACTGCAATAGACGTTTCCTTTCTCTTTGCCTGTGAGTAGCTTGCATCAGAGCTCAAAGCAGTAGTAGTACTGTTGTTTGTGGCTACACATACTGGTTTGCTATCCCTCAATTTCATTATCAGAACTTCATTCTCTTTGTCAGACTTGTAGCCATAGAACACTCATTTTCCTTCTCCTTTTTTTTGCATATCGACCTCGGGCATCTCTCATTTTCTAATTTTTCTGTGTAAGGCGTGTGTATGGCACATCGACGTAGGAATGCTAATGTAACACTTCGTTCTATTATTAGGATGGTAAGATGAACCGCTATTGCAGTTACTTCAGGAAATCTGAAATATACGGATTGTTAGAAGGGCATCCATACGTTCATAACACACCCAGGCAACTTAATCGCAATTGATTGTTGTGCAGAAACTACTAGCAGGCATAGAGTGCAGCCAAGTGCGAAACTAAAGAATAGGAACACTGATCTCTTTCCAGAAAAGAAAGGTTTATTTTTTCAATTTTCAGCCATTATAGAGCTCCGTCAGTTTAAACTTTTAGAAATAGCAATCAAGGCTAAAAGTTTCATTGATTGTGTAGAAATAATTATAACATTTGGGTGCTAAAAATGGGTTGAGAACGTTGTTAAATAGTTGTAAAATATTTTCAAGTGGAAAACGTTCTAACATTTGTGACACATTATTCGCTTTGGGTTTAATAGAGGGATGAATGCAGCATAGACAGCTCTGAATCTTTGTATTGCGTGTGGGCGAGTGTCTTTGAGCGAAAGATTCCAGAAAAGGATATTGTTATTTCAAGAACGATCGTTCTCGCATGAATGATTTTCCACAGGATTAGAAGCCTGGCATAGGATTACTCCATGCTAAAACTGAAAGCAATATTTTACCCGAACGCGATCAATAAATACATTCAACATTCCTATACAGCACTCAGTGTGAACATAATTTGCATCTATGGAGGGTGGGAGGGGTGCTGTGCACTAGGACATAACGCATACTGCTGATTTGAAAAACAAAACTATCCAGGAGGTGGTTTGGAAAATCATACCACACATACTTATTTTTCTGGTTTTGTAACGTCAAATGTTTACCTTTCCCACTCTTTATCAAACAACCGTTAAGAAAATTCGTTTCCAGACTAAAATGCGCTTCAGGCCTGGTTTGACAACATCCTTAACTTAGAACCAGAAGGTTTCTACAGGCGTGGAATTGAAGTACCTGAGCATTGTCAGATGGTTTCAGATAATGTTGTGGCTAGGAGAGGTACATCGCATTGTGGAGGAAGAGATTACTTACAGTTTCCACGTGGAATTATCTTCCGGGATTGAAAACCATAAATTGATAGCCTTATGTGAAAATCGCAAAGATTATTCAATGGAAATGACACGTGAAATAGTGAATTTAGCGGTATAGGTCTGTGCCGACCAGAAAGTAACTAGTCGCTCACAGTTGCCAAACTTGTATGCTTCTTCTATGTTATACTAGCAGCAGGAAGAAAACTAGTTAATATGTGCATTGAGGGGGCTCGGAAGTAACAACTTGCCTCTCAAAGACGTCGCTTCCTAGGGTCGGAATACCAAAAGTATATGTCCCTGAATTTTGTCATTTCCGTAAGTAGTGTATTTATTTATAATACTTACTGTAGGTGCACCAACTGCAAATTAAATGAAGTAAATAAATATAGCAATTGTTGGTATTTTTGTCACAAGGTCCTCCCCCCCCCCCCCCCCCGGTCGGTGGTTCGAGTCCTTCCTCCGGTGTGTGTGTGTGTGTGTGTGTGTGTGTGTGTGTGTGTGTGTGTGTGTGCGTGTGTGTGCGTGTTTCTTTTGCCCATAGCGTAAGTTAAAGTTAGATTAAGTAGTGTTTAGGCTTAGGAACCGATGACCTGAGCAATTTGGTCCCGTAAGACCGTACCACGAATTTCCAATTGCCGTAAGGACACTGATTACTGAAAGATCATTCACCACAAAAGATTCACATTTTTTGGAGCGTATCAGTGGTTATACTGCAGGCATTGCGTACACAACATGTCTTGAACATTATTAACTTTCAAAATATTTTTGAGAGAACGCTTGCATTGACTCTATCCTCAAAACAGAGGAATGCAGATGAATAGATAACAGAATTGATGGCAGAACGTTAACTTGAACACACACTTTAAGCTATGACTAACATAAAGTTGCAGAAGTAGTGGTCTACTGTTCACAAAAACCATGTGCCATGTTCAAAACAGCGATCTCGAAAACAAGTGGAGAAAATTGAATTAGCTAATACGAAAAGAGTAGTTGTCAGCAGAAATTAAACAAGGAACACAGAACATTGGCACGTCTAGAATAGTCATTCAGAAGCAAAACAGTCATTTCGTCTATAAATACCGAAAGAAAGAAAATGATCATATGATTACAGCATTACTACTTTTTATACATTGTCAGTAAAAGCCAAAAGCGCTTGTTTTGAAGAGCTTTTAAAGTTGCAGTACGCTTAAGACAGAGAACTCGAAATAACTGGTTACAAATCTGAGCGTGGTGCTAGGTTCTATATAGCATCTGCGCAGTGTGTTATAATTTAGCCCGTCATCCGAGGGACGAGTGTAGCGTAC
Organism: Schistocerca serialis cubense; assembly: GCF_023864345.2. Classification (NCBI taxonomy): domain Eukaryota; kingdom Metazoa; phylum Arthropoda; class Insecta; order Orthoptera; family Acrididae; genus Schistocerca; species Schistocerca serialis. Next base: position 30,289,698 of record NW_026047583.1, on the reverse strand, counting down.
TGCAATATTCATATGAGAATTTTCGAGTTGTAATGCGACGGTGTAGGTGGGCAGACGGTTGTAGAATTTGCCGAAACTGTCCATTGGGGTGTTCCAGAGAAACTGATGTCCTTTGTTTCTAACGCATACCCTCTTATTTGTACAATGTCAAAACAGATGTAAATAAAATTTCAGAAACGTTGGACGCCGGCAACCCGTGCCGAGTTGTAAGTGGAACATGTCAGGTTGTCAGTATTTGCTAAGGCGGAAGCGCACTTCCGCGTCTGTGTTTTCGTAAATTGTTAGTAAACATATTGCTGTTAGTCGGTGAACATGTTGAGTGGCGTAGTGTTACGAAAAGTGAATATTGCAATGAAATGTTCAGAACCGCCCTCCGATGGAATGGTTGTGGCAGTTTGATTTTATAATATCCGTGAGATGAATTTAACTGTCAACGAACGTGCAAATCTCACTATTCACGAATGCCTTGTCCTTAGCGTAAAGGTGCGTGTACCTGCCAGATCTTTGCATAAGTGTGAAGAAACTAGCAGCCTACTCAAATACTGGAAAGAGTTAAAAAATGCACAAGAAACTTTAACGTATTTGAACAGCGCCGATGAGTTTGTCAACAAGTTAGGTGATTTGTTTGACATTGCATACGGCGACGCATCTCAATTGATGAAAAGAAATATAGACAGAAATGTCTTACAGCGACAGAGATTGAGGCAGTCTGATCTTCTGATGGTAATGAAAAGCACATGCATTTGCAAGATTATTTCCCGTCTGTGATTGAGAATATACAATTTGAAACCAGTGAAACAATTCTGCGAAAAAATCTCATTACTCCAAAATTAATAACAGCCCTGTATCTGTGTCAGTTAAGTATGAGAGATTCAAAGTTTATTCTAGAAACTGCCATTGAGACACTTGGATGCAATACTGAAGAACTTGGTGCAACTAAGAGCTCGATTCAAAGAATTCGTACGGGAGGAGAGTGTGGAAGCTATGAAAGCTAATTTAAAAGACAGGGTGTGGGGTGTTGCGCAATCACTGGAATGGCGAACTGCTGCCTGCTTTACATGATCAGAAATCAAAGGAACATCTTCCGATAGTTATTGCTCATGGAAATGAGAAACAAGCTATTGCTGGCAAACATAAGAAAGTTCCTCAGTATGCCAACAGATGGAGGGTGTTGGGAACGCGATTGTAGACTGGAATCTCGAAGCTAAGGCGCAGTTTGTTGCGACGCTGCGGCTCCGAATACAGGTCGTATCACTGGCGCCTGCGTGCTTCTCGAACAAAAACGTAATACAAATCTGCTTATTGTCTTCTTGCTGCCATCAAGTTTATGAACTGGTGTTAAAATACATGATCGAAGTAACTTAGTCAAAACAAATCCTGATGTTCAACTCAACTTTTTGAAAAGTTCCGGTATTACTGGAAAAGTGTCGATCCACATAAAACAGTGGTATAAAGGAAACCTCGCTCTACACTCGACTGTCTCCGAGATGGACAATCTGCTCGCGTCTTACCGAACTGAACGCGCCAAAGTAGTTGTCAGAGATGGCTATTGCGACTTGACAGTTTTTTGTGATACTCGGAGAAGACACAGAAAGAACTCCAGGTGCCATGTACAAGCGTAAAATAGATGGTAGCTGTTTTTAGTTCGCAAAAGAATCTACCCTATTTCTTGGGACACGCAGCTGTCAGTGCCCTGCTGATACTTAATGCCACTACGTCGGCTTATAGCACAGACGTAATTTCTGCCTGTGGAAGAACTGCTGAACAGTGGGTGAATGGCATCAGCCGTGTGCGGCCCACCCGCAACAGACCCGTTATATGCCAGTGAATCGCAGCAAAATACTCTGTGGTTGTATCTTTGTGCCATGGCTTTCTTTTGCAGCAGACTGTCGCCCCATTGTGGAGGTGAGAAGTACGTTCTACAGTATGTTAGACAGTTTTGTACACCCACTCCCTTCCTCTATCCGTCACACACACTGTGGATGTCTTAACTTACGACAGTGAGATGTAGATATATGTAGTTACAGCATAATTCCACGATGATCGTGCAAATTTTCAGGGATGGTGGAGAACAGTAATCGTATGAGTTTGAAGTAAATGACCCTAGTCAGGAAAAAGAGTAGAGAGTTATAAGCGAAAATCTTTCATACCTCTGACTAGACCTGTCAGCTCTTAAGTTTCTATATTTTGTGAATGTGTAGTATGGACTAAAACGAGAAAAAGTCTAGTGAACATGGACAGCCAAATGCACATCTGAAAAGCTTCGATCCCACGGTCACTGGAAGACTTCGTTCCACAATAGCAGAGATGAGCAATTGCTCATACGGCTGACTTCGCAACCCATGTTTACTACTACCACCTCTCATAAATTTGGAAAGCAAAGAGCTTGCAGCAGCAAAGGTCCACTGGTAGAGGTATCGAAACGGTTTTCGCCTGTAACTGATGACCTGGTTGTTTCCAGACCAGGCTCCCTTTCCTTAAATTAAAAAAAAAATTACTCTCCTCCATCATCCCTGAAGGTTTGTACTGCCATCACGAAATCGGCCAATAGGTATAAATCTGCGTTCATTGTCATAAGTTGTGAAACATCCACATTGAATGTGGTAGGTAGCGGAGGGTGTGGGCGTGAACGATTGCGGGTTAGGTGGCAGCACCTGTTTCTCGCCTCCACGACGGGGTGATACTCTGCTGTGGAAGAATTATGTCTGTGGCAGAAAGATACAAAGATACATTTTGCTGCGATTAATTGGGACGTAATGAGTCCGTGTTGTATGTGGGGCGCAGGTTTGTCGATTCTATTCACCCACTGTTTAGCAATTTCTTCACAGGCAGAAGGTCTGTGCTAAAATCGGACGTAGTCGCAGTTTGGCGTTACAAATAAGCAGTGTACGGATAGTCTCGGCAAGTTTTACAACCATCTGGCCATTTGTGCCGTCGCAGTACAGCTCGACAGTTCTAACATGGATACTGCGGTAGCCTAGGGGCGTCGCTCACATGAAAGCGTCGGGCTAAATGAGAAAGCTGCTTAGAATCTCAGCATCACGCCCAGCTTGGTGTTGTTTCGGGTACTCCCTGTCTCAGTTGTCCTAAAATACGCGCTTTTCACTTTATTGGAAATTCATGTACTCGTGGCGAGTAGATGATACAAGTCGTTCTTCCACTGTTCATAGACTGAACGGCAGGTTTGCTTAAGGACGACTTCTTATAGTTATTTCCGTCAGCGTTTTAGGTATGCTTCTTCCGCCTTCTGATAACTTCTTGTTTGCAAAAGCTAGAATCGAACATGGAGTGCATGCATTCGCTGGTTATATTTTCAAAAGATTCTTGAGCCCACATTTTCTGCTATTGCGTACGGTTTCCTGCACAGTAGCATTTCTTGATTTACAACTTTGTTGATCCTAGTTTACGAAGTCTCCCTGTGGATGGGCATGTTTTAGATTCATTTCTGTATTATTGTATCTTTATTAGTGTGGTTATCTCTTGGGAAGAGTCACAGTGGCGTCTTAAGTACTTATTTTCTGGGTCTACAACTTTAATAAAGATGTACTGCCTGCTCATAATGTTTACAGTATAACCACTGGAAGCAGTATAATCACTGGGGATGCTCCAGATACGTGAATCGCGTCTGGTGAATGACGTTCTCAGTAGGCTTAAGACAAACACAAATAATTGTGACATTTCTTCATTTGAGATGTTTAATTGACAGTCGATGCATCTGAGCATTATTAGTAACCATGTTCCATCTTGTTGAGATCAGCTGTCTTGCCATTGGTCTGCATCTTCCCCACACGATACTTTGACGCCATGTCAGGGAACACCTAATGAGGACGTAGTTACGGCGAGTTGGGAAGAAACGGACCTTTGGCAGAACACCCAATCTGAACGAGGTGACAACGAATCACTGGGAATATTAAGATATTAAAACTACGCTCTAGTCTCCAGACCTGGTTACTGATATGCAAATATGGCTCGATCACGTATCGAGTGTGTATTCCAGCCCTCAGCAGCTGCGTCCTCGAGACACCAGCTGTGCTCACTTCCCAGCATGTTACAGGAATCCATTGCCTGGTATTCTTCATACTAGTAGTATAACTGAATCTTGGGACCAACGCAAGATATGTTTGGCAACTCTGTGACCGACGAGTTACTTCCACGATGTAGCAGAATTATCCTGCTAAATTCACATGATATTTGTATAATTTCCATGGAAAACGCTGAGTGGTATTTACACAAGGTGTGAAATAAGGCGATTAATATATGGTTTCGAGCTCAGGAAAGTTGTTACAGACGATAGTCGCAACTATATCGTCGTTTACATTGTGATTTAACTGTCCTAGCCACCTCTAGGGAAATAAGGGATAGAAAAATGTATGACGCTTTGCTAGCTCTGTGGTAATGTGGTCGCCTTTAAAACGAAGGCTGCTTTGGTGTGTGGTTTCAGGCTCACTGAAAACTGGATTTTTAGCTGTTTCGTGATACAGCTACAGGGAGCCAAATCGAAAATCAATAATAGTCTTATTTGTTTATGACATGCCACATTTTCATACTACTTGAGTGACCCACGTCGGCAAGTACACACAGACCGTTTTGAAGTCTGGAGTGAATAATTCGTGTTAATATAGGCACATTCTAGTTGCAGACACCTTAAATTTTATTGAAATAGACTTTCGTCCTAAGGTTATTTTGGTATTCTGTATTCCACTTATTTTAGTACAGTGCATATTTTAAGTGTTCCTTTAGTTTCTTGGAAAAAAAAAACAGTGAACGTCAGAGGGAAATAAAGAGTCACAATACATCTACGTTTATCTAAAACGGTCTGACAGTGCTCAGATATTTTACTGATTCCACTGGATCTGAGTTAAACATGCCTAAAAATCAGGTGGGAAGAGTATTTTCGCAGTGAAATGGATTTTCGTGACCGTTTTTCGTTACGGAAGGAGATTGAAACCATTTGAGGGCCTAACACGAGAAGACTAAATACATGAGTTACTAGCCAAATAATTTCTGGATAGTTTTGTTTGTGAAATAAGCAGAGTCCGTTTACGTGTAGCAATAACACGTGATGTAGTTTTATCGGTCGTTTTGTTTAACACTGCGACCATAAAGTGTCAAAAGTAGTTGTTAATAAATACCAGCTGAGATGGACACACCCCTGGGGAGGGATTTGTAGCACACAGAACCCTATTTTAGTCGTACGATGCAAAATTCTCTCATTGCCCTCCGCTGGAGTATGTATTTCGTTGGGACAGCTAATTAATTTCTTCATAAAAAGGTAACAAAGACGTAGTAACTCGCCACTAGTAACAATTTGCAAACGAATGCTCAGTGAGCTATCTGAGGATATTCGAGGAACAATGCAGTAACAGTCACCCCTTCGATTTTTGTTGCTCTGAATTATAGCCTGCGGTACTCCTACTCGCAACTTCTGAGCTTGGCTTATTCAATGCAAATGTCGCACAACACTTAAATGGTCGCAAGTAGTCACGTGTCAGTTGTTATGTTCGTGAATGTTTAAAATCATTCGTGCTAGAAAGATTCTTTTTTGTTAAGAAGAAAATGCTTTTCTGACGTATTTTGTACAAAAGCACTCGCCTCGTTCACACAATACAAGTTTAGCGCTCCCGCCGCTGCCTTCTGTGGTACCCAAAGTGAGTAATATGTTGCAAGCGTTGGACCTTTCTGCGCATGAGACTATTTTAAAAGCTCGAACAACATGGAGTTTGTGTTACAGGGAGGTTCTTGTAAAATACAGATACTTGAAATTAATAATTTAGATTAAAGGTGACTCCCTCACAGAAAAGCAGGCACACACGAAAGGGGCAAAACTTGCTAGCTTCAGGATTTTATCCTTTGACGAGCTAGAGCAATAAAAGTAAAACAGAGTAAATAAAATCCGAAAGTTAGCAACTTTTCGGCCTTTAATGTGTGCCTAGCAACAAGTCAACACTTTCGCTTTCCGCGGAGTGGTCTCCTTTAATCATGAAGAGTTTACATTCGTAAGTTTCAAGTACGCAAACTCCAACACGCAACTGGAAGACAAATACTCCAAGCTGAAATAAGGAGGTGGCAGTTGCTAAACACACTCCTCGGAAGGCGAGTGACGTCAGCGGTGAGCTGCGGCTGGCCGCTGCCACAAGCTGTTTCTGCACGTATTCGCTGGAAGGTGAAGCGACAGGCGGAAGTATGGAATGGAGTGAACGCTAAACTCCATATCCACATTGCGCGACGCCTACCACTTTTTTTCTACCAGCGATGGGAGCGGAATCTGGATTTTATTGTTTTTATTTCTAAACCATTTGCACGTATCGACACTTCCCACTTTTTTAAACGGGTGGGGACCGAGTGGGCAGGAGGCTTTCCCTCCTGTCAGAATTCTTAGTATGTTGCTCATGGCGCTCCCTTTTACCACTGCTCAAAAATTTGAGACTTCACCAATTATTTCCATTTTCGACCGGCTCCATGGACTATTTAATTATTATTATTAATTTATGGACTTCATGTAAGCACATCCCTTAAATTTACGAACGTTTATAGAATTTGTTGGTGGTGTTTTGCAATACAATTGTTCAGTAATAATTCAATATGGCGATTAATAACACAGTGGTTGTGCAAGTAGTGTTAAAATTTATTGTTACGTAAAGGGTGCTTTACTCTGTCTGGTCGATATTTCTTCGTTCTCTCGGATGTTTTCTTTCTTCTTACGAGACGACTCTTCCTGTAGTTCTTCCCCTGATCTTCGTTTGGGGTCTGGTTTGCCTGTCTTCCAGTATTTTGGTTTTTTAATTATCCTCTATAATTTGGAGTTCTTATGTGTTCCTAAATTTCTGTGACGCATTTAATGTTGCTCTTACTATTCAACAACTTTTCTATTACTCTTGTACTAATTCTTTTCTCTGGTGTTCTCATAATGTCTAAAGAACGATTCGCGATTCTTCCTGATGGTGTTCTTTATTAGTTCTGTTTTCTTGCGTATTGTTTACTTTGGAGTTACTATCAAATGATATTATGTATGCCTATGTACATTCTTCGATGCCCATTTAATGAGATATTGTTGGTCTCCTAATTCTTCTTTCTGTCTTTGGTCCATTTCTGCTGTAGTAGTTTTGAAGATTTTTCAGCTGCATATGTTATTTCTGGTCTTGTAACTGTTTCATAGTTCTTTAATTTAGCATCTATAGACACGCTTTTTTGTTCTTTAATAATGTATTTTTCTTTCTTTAATTGTTGTATTTTGCCATTTTCGGTTCTCATTTAGATTGTTTGTTACGATTTCACCTAAATATTCAAATTTATTAACAGTTTTGGGTAAAAGCTGCGTATTGGACACCCCCCGCCCCCCATCCGTTTTTCAATATGGCACAGACGTAGATATTACTCTCCGCTACTAGTTAATTTGTTACCTCGACCATACTTTCTACTGTCACATTAGTTGGCTTTGCCACCTTGTAACATAACCTAGACACAGGGCTGTTCTACAGATCTTTGTCGCCACGGCCACAAATTCAGGGGGGAGAGGAGGTGTCCAATACGTAACTCAGTTTCGATTCCCTGTTATATTGTAATTTAATTTGCAAGTCAGATAAGACAACGTAATCTTGTTTTCCAAATGATATTTTAAGGCCAATTTGCTGTGCTGTTTCTTGTAGCGATTTAACTTGCATTATTTCTTGAGTATTGTTGGCTAGGTGAGCAAGAGCATCAGCAAATCCCAAGAAGTTGAAACTTCGTTTGTCGCACACACAATTCTTATTTTCTTTTGATTATCTTCTTACCATTCGCTCATTACATATTCCAGTGCACAGTTGAAGAGTAGTAGTGTTAGCCTGTCACTTTGTCTGAAGCCAGTTTTTATATGGGATGCTTCAGAAGTCACCCCTGTGAACTACTTTCGATGTGGTGTTGGGTAGAGTAAGGTCTGTTACTGTCATTAAGCTGGTCGCTTTTCCAAACGTCATTAGTTAGTTGGGTGATCAGTTAATTTAAATAATACATTCAGTAGTGATACACAATACATTCATCTTTACATATTACAATCGTGCCTTCAGCTTGGAATCCATTTAGTGCAAACACGTATTTACTAGGAAAGCTAACCCCCCTGTTTCACAAATTTTTAAAGTATGTGGCAGCTTGTTGAACCATACATACCTATTAAAACATGGACTATTCTTATATTTAATTTTGTCCTCTGCATGATCTTGTTATCCCACTTCTAGTGTCATAGTTGTGTGTATCACATTTGCTTGTTTTGTTTTTACCGTTCACAAAAAACTATAGTAAGTTAATACAAATATAAGGAATATATTGTTAAATATGTCAAACAAGGATTTCACACGAGGACTCTCCGGACCTTAGCCTGTGCGATAACCCCATTGACCTTGTTTACAGTACCAACTGTGTATTCAGGTGTAGTCCTGCCACGCAGCCGCACACTTCAGTATCGTGATTAACAAATTATCCCATGTTTAAGGATCGAGCTGGAACTGTTTTTGCCACTTCGCGTATCAGGTGGAACCTACCGCTTATTTTCTCGCACACAAAATATATGTGGTTTACGTGACGAAAACTTTAGTCCAGAAGGACACAAAGAAATTTGTTACCTATTTCTTCCTATGTAATATCACATATTAAAGCTAGGGGACAATGATACTGAGCTGTAGTTTGAAGCCTCTATTGTAGGTTACTTCGCTTCTTAGCACTGGTTTAACAGTGTTTATTTTTAGGTTACTGTTTTTCTTAATACTACAGATTGAGGCCAGTTGTGGTTCCTTCTATGCACTTTCTTCAGGGCTCGACATAACAGCTGAGTATTTGTCCATTAATGTTAGGATTACCTTGCTTATTTCGTTTCCCTTAACCTCCTCTGGTTGAAATTTCACGGTTTTGAGTGGTGTGATTTGGTATCTGATGGTAGATGCCCATAAGAAGTATTGTATTTTCTGCTGGTGATACGAAATTCTTATTAAAAAGAATACATACTGCTTTGGATTCTTTTACGATATTACCGTACTGCACTATGCATAAAGGCTTGTTGACTCCAGATGCCTCAATCAGTTTTCAGAAGGCTTTGCTGACGTTAGTAGATTGCAATATTTCGGCACTGTTAATGTTTCCCAACGTTAGAAAGTTCTGCTTTAAACGTTTTGTACTGTTACATTTTATTGGAAAATATGTAGTTTTTTGTTTTGTACAGGACACCCTATGTTTAACAAGTTTGGCTGGATGTCTGTTTGTCATTCCTTCTACTCCGTGTGTGTTGGCTCTTATTTCTGTAATGGAGCATCAGCAGTCAGCATGCCGGTAAAATGGCGAAAGCTGATTCCGTTTATCTGACGCTTCCGCCTGGAATAGTGTATCCAATCCCTCCTTAGCTACCTTATTTTTAAAGAAATTTGAGCTTGCTGTTATTCAAAGCTCGTTCTTTTCAACACTATTTGTTGTTTTGTAAGAACTGTTATTTATTGTGTGTGTTGTGGAAGGTCGTTTGAGTAATGGGAGGTCCACGTTACTTAAGCAGTCTCACCAGCAATTTTGAGAATTGTTGCGTGATTTATCCAGGTAGATCTAGAAGCTGAGACCTTGGTGTCAAAGTATATTTTACGATTGTATGTTCTTAATATAGCTGAGTTTCATGACAGCTAATTTGCTGAAGCTGACATCAATGTTTGTCTCAAAGTACATTGTCATTGGAACCAGTCTGCTTAATTTCGTCACTGAAACTGTAGAATCTTCACAAGGTCGGTCTTGCCACAGAATCGGGGGTTTCATGCCAAAGGGACAGGTACTAAAAAACAATTCGTAAAACGCTGGTTTCAGGTTGAAATGACTGGTCTTTGTCGCTATGCCAGCCAAAAGCACATTAAAATCCGTTAGCTCACATTTCAAATAAAATTGCACATGACACTGTCAACGTTTTAAAATTAAATGACTCATTTCAGCGAATTCAACTGCACGAGTGTCTCGTCAGAGATATAAAAAGCTTAAACAAAAGAAATAAACCCTTGGCCAAAGGCTCATTACTACGTATGCCTGAACTAAGTTAGGCAGAAAATCTAATGATTAAAATGTTTGAGAGATATGCGAAGCTTCTAGACAAAATACTGCCTTGAACTACGGATGGAGGTACGACTACGTTCTAAAGAAAAAATTCTCACGTCTGCTAATCATATACTGCATGTGGTAGAAACATTCATAAAGTTTCGTCTTATTGTTGGGAGGATCTGAAGTGCGAGCCAACGGATTTTAATGCGTTTTATGGTGGAACAGCGACAGAGACCCTTACAAGGGCTGCAATTAATCACTTGACATACAGAATTGGCATCTGTGAAAGCTGTAACGTTATTTAACGGTGATACCAAAGTTAATTCATGTTTTTACATTTTATGTGGAGTGTGCTGTCTAGTGATATCTGTAGGTTGTGACAGTTACCACCGCTTTCATAAGTGACTTCTTGAAGCTGCTGCAACTTTCGTCATGTGACAATCAGGTAGCTTGAATATGAACAATGTGACAAAATTAGCTAATAGCGAAAAATCATGAAATAAGTGTTCGTTTCAAAATTAAAAATCGCATACTCAGGACAATTACTTGCTCAAGAAACTAACATGTTCGGAAATACATCTGAGGACAACTTAAACATTCAGCAGATTGCCTAAGAATCACCTAAAAAAATTTATTATGCTATATAGTACGCGGGTAAGTCCATAATTGTTTTGCTTTAGTTTGCGGTTCTGTTATTGACTGTGCAGAAGGAAGGAAATGAAGCTCAGGGGGTAGTTGAAGATGAATTTTTATTTTCCGCAGGGTATTTCAGAGGCAGGTGCACAGTTCGTGAATTATTCGATTCAATTTTAAGTTTATTTAAACTACACTGAAAGCAGGCATGGGATTGGTAGTAAATACGCTTACCCTCATTTTGCTCTCATTATGAGATTGACGAAGAACTAGGTAGTATGAGAAACCGAGAAAGTAGGTACAGACAAGACGAAAATCACAGTAGTATTTGGCCTTATTTGTCTCCCGAAAGCCATTATTCCCAGAAAGCTTGCAGCTCTTGGTTCGCTGACAGCTCCGTTCACTTTCAATAGCTGTAGTCCCTAAACGCGTCTCTCGCATCTTTTCGCGATACTGGCGCGTTTTTTAGTTTCCCTCGTTGCAGTGGAAAAGCAATTTTCTTTATTACATCCATCACGCTTGTGATTTGGCACGAGATCTCTGTTTATGGAATCCACAGTCACGCATCCCATTACCCATACAAGAGGACACGTTTTGAAACAGAAGTTATGGACTGAACACTTAGTCAGGACTGTTTGATACTGTGTTTGGGTTAAAGTACAATGGCTTTCTTAATACTCTAAAACTGATAACTAAAATGCCGAAACTTTTTGTAGAGTCGGCGGTTAAAAACACGCTCTGGTGCTGGTTGACGTCTAATAGGGCCTGGATTCAGCAAGAAAGAAAAAGCCGGAATTTCTTTGTATTTTGAGCATAGTTGAAAAAATAATGAACACGTATTACGCTACAAAGCAAATACAGAACCAGAACTTTCAAAAATATCAATGAAAAATTACCAGTGTTGGAATTCATTACAAATAATGAGATTTATTTCTTTTCCAGTCAGATTGTTTGCTTAGATGTTCACATTCCTACATGCAGATATTTAGCTTTCAGAGCACCGTAGTTGCTTCTTTAATGATCCTGCCGATTCTGCAAACAGGGTCGCGAAAGGGATACTGTAGGCTGCCGCACAAATCACATGAAAAATGCTAATTGGTATTGGAACGCAGTACATTTAAATGTACGGTTTCTGTGAAATAAAATATTTTAAGGTAAGGTTGTCCCAGCTTTTGCAGTGAAGCGGAAGGTATTACTGTGGTGCAATCTTACTACTTGTCTCACTTTTCTCCCTTTATGAACGGAGTCTAGAAGAAATGCCACCTCGCCGCTCGTCAATCGGAGAAATGGCCCGGCTTCGTGCTCATCCTCAATCCGTAGTTCCCGAACTAGCGTATGGGCTGCGCCCTATCCTGTTCATCCAGTTTCACTCACAATCTTTCACGTGTACCGTGATGAGAAATATGAATCGTCTATGTACACGTTAGTATCATTTCTAACTCTGACTAAAAAATATACGTATACGTATTCAGTAAATTAACACGTCACAAAACCTTTTGCATCACCCCGGTTTCCAGAACTTCTGAAGATAGATGTTGACTGTGGATATTATATCACAGACACAGTCCTTTGACTGTTCAGAGATGTCACTAAACCCACGCAGAGATGTAAACAACCATTCAGGAGCAGCGCCTATTAAACAAGGGGGTCCGACAGTCGATCAGTTCCAGTCATTCCACCAGGAAGCAGGTACAGGACTAGTGTTTTCTGTAGTTCAACCATGCCTACACGGTCAATACTGAGGTTCCATCGCGTCCGCATTGTTACTTTACGCTAGGAAGGGCTCTCAACAAGGGAAGTGTCTGGGCGTCTCGGAGTGAACCAAAGGGATGTTCGGACATGGAGATACAGAGACAGGAACTGCCGATGGCACGCATCGCTCCCCCCCCCCCCCCCCCCCCCAAGGGCTGTTACTGCAGTGGATGACCGCCACCGACGGATTATGGCTCGAAGGAACCCTGACAGCAACGCTTTTGTGCAGCCACAGAACATAGAGTTAAGACTCAAACTGACCAATAGGCTGCATGATGCGCAACTTCACTCCCGACGTCCATGGCGAGGTCCATTTTTGCAAACACGACACCATGCAGCGCGGAACAAATGGGCCCAACATGATGCCGAATGTACCGCTCGTGATTGGCATCACGTTCTCTTCACCGATGGGTGTCGCATATGCCTTCGAGACAATCGTTGGAGACTCACTGTCCAGTGAGTGCAGCAAGGTCGAGGTTCCCAGCTGTTTTGGGGTGGCGTTATGTGGGGTCGACGTACACCGCTGGTTGTCATGGAAGGCGCCATAACGGCTGTACGATACGAGAATGCCATCCTCCGAGCGATAGTGCAACCATATCGGCAGCGTATTGGCAAGGAATTTGTCTTCATGGAAGACGATTCGCGCCCCCATCGTGCACATCTTGTGAATGGCTTCCTTCAGGGTAACGTCACTGGACTAGTGGCCAGCATGTCCTCCAGACAAGAACCCTATCGTACCTGCCTGGGATAGTTTGGAAAGGGTTGTTTATGGACGACACCCACCAACTCCTCTGAGGGATCTGCGCCGAATCTACTATTCACACAGACGTAGACAGCAAACAGTCTGCATCCCTGATTTGGAACGATCATTATAGTTTCAGCAGTTGCAGACGTTGTTTTGCGTGCAGAGGAACTTCCACAATATTGTGATGGTATCGATGAAAGGCCACTCTTGGATACCTGGAATTAAACAAGTAGACGGCCGTGCAAAGCAAGTATCTTTACATGCAGCTCATGGAGCTAGTGTGTATATATATATATATATATATATATATATATATATATATATATACTTACTTACTTATCGCGAATGGACCCAGAAGGATCACGCAAAGCTTTCTGACGTCGTTTCTTCCATACCTCTTTCATTCGTTCTCCATGTTTTCTTTTTCTTTCTTCTGTCCATTTGGTTCCTGGTCTCTTTAGTGCTTCCTTCTCCGACAATACAATCCACTTTTCCACCTTATTTCTAAAAGTTTTTCTATCTTTGACATCTTTAAGTTCAATATTTGCTTTTTGTAAATCTAATTTTACTTGGCTAATCCATGGTGTTGTTGATTTGACTTTTTCTATGTAAGTGAGAATTCTGTTGGTGAGTCGTGTGGGGGGAAGTCTAGTGACATGTCCATAAAATTTTAATCTTCGCCTTCTTATGTCTGCTGCCAGGTTTGATATAGTTTCTGTGGTTCTTCTTGATTGTATCCGGTATCCTTCTTCTGTTAATTTTGGACCTAAAATCTTTCTCATAATTTTGCGTTCTTCTTTTAGTATTTTTTCTAAATCACATTTTGTGTGGAGTGTGAGCGTTTCACTAGCATATAGTGCTGCTGGCTTAATTACTGCGCAGTAGTGTCTCATTTTTGTGTTCGAGGAGATGCATTTTTTATTGTATATTTCATGTGTCATACCATATGCTCTCTTCATTTTCTGTTGTCTGATCTTCTGTGCAACTTTCTCTCCTCCGGTTGGCTCCAAAATTTCACCTAGGTATTTAAAATGTTTTGCTCTATTTATTTTTCCATATTTTGTGTTCAAACTGTGTATATGGAATTTCGTACAGAAAAATTCTGTCTTTTGAAACGAAATTTGTAAACCTACTTTATCCGCGCATTCCTTAAGGATCTCTCTTTGTTTGGTGGCGATTTCTTCATCATCTGCAAGTATGGCCAAGTCGTCCGCGAATGCTAAACAAGATATCTCCACGTTGTCTTTGGTTCTACCAAGATGGATTAGTTTCCAGTAGGATTGATTTTTTAATTCTTTTTCCCATTCCTTAATGACTTTATCCAGGACTATATTAAACAGAAGTGGAGATAGCCCGTCACCTTGACGTACTCCAGTTTTTACGAGAAAAGGTTCAGAGATTTCTCCCCTGAATTTAACTTTAGATACAGTGTCTGTCAGTGATTCTTTGATAAGCCTTAGTGTTTTGGAGTCAAGTCCAAGTTCCTCTAAAATGTTAAACAAAAATTGCCGGTCAATTGAGTCATAGGCTTTCTTAAAATCTACAAATGTACAAATTATGGGGGCATTTCTAATTGCTTTGTGTTTTAATATTGTCTTTAAATTAAATATTTGTTCTATGCATGAGCGACCGGGGCCGAAGCCTGCTTGATAATCACCAATTTGGCGTTCCAGCTGCTCTTGTGTTCTTTTCAGCAGGCATGTTGAGAGAATTTTGTAGGTGACTTGTAAAAGTGAGATTCCCCTGTAGTTATTGACATTTGTTCTGTCTCCTTTTTTATGTAACGGGTGAATAAGGGCACATTTCCAATCCTCTGGTAATTTTTCTGTTTCCCATATTTTTGTTATTATTTTTGTAAGCTCTTGCAACGTCTTTGGTCCTAGGTTTTTTAATACCTCTGCATCAATGCCATCTTCGCCAGATGTTCTATTATTTTTTAAGTTTTTAATGTGACATTTGATTTCTTCCTGTGTTGGTGGTAATGAATCCGGTTGAGCGTTGGCACTGATTTCTTTGGGAAACCTTAAACTAGGTTCTGGGCAATTTAGTAGGTTAGCAAAATATTGAGCCAATACTTGACAGTTTTCCTGGTTTGTTAGGGCTAATTTACCATCTGGTTTTCTGAAACATAAATTTTGAGGGATATATCCTCGTATTTTATCTGCGAAAGTTCTACAGAAGTCTCTTGTATTATAGTTTTGGAAATTTTCTTCTATGGCATCCAGTTGTGCCTTTGTGTACTTCCTTTTTGCTTGCCTAATAGATTTTGAAACCTGTTTCCTAACCTCGTTAAATAAATGTAGACTTTCTTGTGATTTTTTTACTGTTATATTCTTGAAATGCCTTTCTCCTTTCCAATGCATTTTCACAGTCTGAATCCCACCAAGGGTGTTTGAATATCTTTTTCAAGGGAATAGTTTCCTTAGCTATTCGCGTGATTTTAGAATGAAATTCTTCCCATGTGTTTGCCTTTTTCTTCTCCCATTCTTCTTTTACTTAATCTTCTTGGTGTCATATTTCTGTATTTCCGTTTTCTTCTGATGACTTCTTCGTGCTGTAAACTTGATTTTAATTCTAGTTAGGTAATGGTCTGAATCAATGTTTGCTCCTCTGCGTACTTGGACGTCGTAAATTTCTTTTTGTACTGGGTATGAAATCGCCACATGATCTATTTGAAACTCGCCAATTTGTTGTATACGAGATCTCCATGTCTTTTGTTTTCTTGGACATTTTCTTAGAGATGTTGACATTATCTTCAGGTTATGCTGCTTACATAGTTCGACGAGCCTTGTACCATTTTTATTGGTAAATTTATGTACAGGATATTTGCCTACGGTTTTTTGGTGGATTTTCTCCCTACCAATTTGGGCATTAAAATCGCCGAGTAGAACTTTTGTATCATCTTTTGGAATCTTGACCATTATATTCTCCAAATTTTCCCAGAACTTTTCTGTTTCTATGGGGTTTTTCTTGTTGTCTCCGTTTGTGGGAGCATGAACATTAACCATTGTGTATGTTTTGTTGGCACATTGTAAGCGCATCGTCATTATCCTATTATTTACGGGAGTAACTTCCTTGATGGAGCTGAGCACGCTCTTGTGTATGATAAACGCCATCCCGAGATGGCGGGCTCCTCTTCCGATTCGTTTATCCGGGAGCTTATATATATATATATATATATATATATATATATATATATATATATATATATGAGAAGCTCCCTGTCAAATATGATATCCATGCTCACGAAGCAGTTGTCTTTGGACTGGTAAGAGGAATGGTCGCAGACCTCTAAAGTCGAAGGCGATCACTACACGTTATTTCGTCCGACATTTCCGAGAGTTCGAGTATCATACGAAACAAACATCAATGAGCTTCACAAAAATTTCAGTACGGCTGAAATTTCACCATCGGAAGTTCAAAACAAACACTTTCATCGACTCGACATAAGCGTCATCCAACCACATATTTATGCAATGTCTTCGGGGCACGTATCACATCAACGTCCTTAAAAGTAATATTAGTGCTCTTTGTCGTGTGTTCCCAAGCAGCCACCGACGCTTGTTGACACCGAACGCTGTAGCAACATATAAGCTACCATACTAATTCGACAACAGTGCCAACATCAGGACATAGCTCCCAGTTGCTAATTAACGCTTAATGTACTTACAATTCCAGAGGAAGACCAAAGCTCAATTGACAGTATCTGCCACTCTGCAGAATATGGAATGCTCAGTCTCTAAATTTATGCCGCTGTGTACTTGCCCATGTACTGGTGTATCAATGCGTGTGGCTGTAATGCACAACTTTAGTTCTTGTGAACTGTTCTGCTGTTCTGTTCTGTGTAGATGGAACTTACAGACCTGTACAATCATTCGATTCTCTATCCGAAGCTTTTGAAACAATTCTCAGAGAACATACAAAGAAAATTTTATTGTTAATTTAGATATATAGTCATCAATGTGGATTGACCTGGGAATATCCCAATTGTGAACCAACGGCGAGTTATCATTTCTTGTTGTGTTACCAGTAGAATTTTTATAGTATACTAGCACTGTGTATCTTGTTCCATTTTCGTCCTGTTCACTCGTTTTCGTGTACTCTGATTGTAAATCTTGTTTTATGTCGGATCTGACCTTTCTTAATCCTATGTTACATCATACCAGGAAAAGAATTCAAATAATGTCTTGCATGAACTGTCGAAATCAACTGTAATAACATTTCCTGTGTTTGGTTGGCTGTAAGTGCACGTTCCGAAAGCCAAGAAATTAAAAAAAAAAAAAAAATTTACGCCTCTTATAATTTCTGCTGTATTCATACACTTGCTGCAGGGACGTGCAAGGATCAGGTAATGTGCTATCATTCGACAATGCACTTCCACAAGCCTAACACTTCTACTGCTCTGCTGGTCATTCCTGAACGAAGTATAGCACCTGCCAAATCCAACGTTTAGGAATTTTATTGGGCCTTTAAGGATTTCATTTGTCAGCTTCGTACAACATGACCTTTACGAAAGATCTTCGGCAAATTTATGGTGTAATGCAGGTGCAAGGGTGGCACACAATGCGAGAGTAGCCTGACCACAGTGTGTCTGGAAACCCAAGAGCGACCACCTGAGTCCCACCTATCAATCTCTATCCAGTTATGTCAAACGCACCCACTAACGGCTGATAAACATTCCTTTAAATGAAGACTCTACCTTCCAAGAAACACTGAGGACACATTTTACATTAAAGACTGTGGAACACGAATATTGTACTTCAGGAATAGAAAAGCAGTTTCAAATTAAGACACTTGAATATGTCGTAAAAGCAGCTGGTACGAGGATTGGCGATACCAGTCCTAAGACATGACTGTACCAGTTTACAATTGGGTTACTGATCATCCATTGGGGCTTGGCTACAGACGATTCATACAGAAGTTTGACACACTTCTAGTCAACGATAAATTATGCCTCTAGGTACGAAACTCTTGCAACAATTGTGCAAGGGCTCATGCAATTCATTAATATGATTTGAAATACCAATTAAATTTTTATGTAGATGCTTTATTGCGGTTCACAAGTAGAGTGAGCCAACTATAACTTCATAAATGCGATTCGTCTACAAGATTTGTAGGACGTGGAAAGTAATTTACAAAAAGCCCGGGATAAAAGAACAATTGGCAAGCTGGTGTATATGAAGAAGAAAACATATGAAGAAAATTCAGGAAAATTCAGAAATCTAAAGATCCTATGCAAAATACATTTATGGCTCACTACTGCAGATAAGTAGCAATTGTAGCAGCGGGACTGTCCTTTCTCAGACTAAAGTCTTTAGGTGTAATACTTTATGTATCTGGACGCAGATGTACCAATCACATTCATGAAATTCGTGGATATCACTGGTTTGCCCTCATCTGCGTTCCTGTACGTAAACAAATCAAGTGGGTCTACAACATGCGCCATTTTTTTCTACCTGACACGAAATAATACCTGTGTCAGCGCTCCGATTACCTGGCCAGGCATAGCATAGCAGCGCTGTGTTGGGACACAACAGGTATTCTCCACCGTTGTTGGGTGATAGCGGTAACAGCTTGGAAACTGCCTGCATCATCGCCTTCACACAGAAATGTTGCGAAGCCATACCGTAAAAATGCCACGTGTTGCATCCACACTGCTGCACTCTTACAGGGAACACTATTTCGGACACACACTGTCGTGAAATATGGGCCATGTAAACGTCCTTTGAATACCAAACGTTGCCCAGGGATTATCCTGATACAACGTATCACGACAGTCACACGTCCGCAACGTCGTGCCCATTCGCTCTACAGAAACCGGCGCAAATGTTCCAAGAAACTGGATGTAACTGGGATTAAACGGCAAGTAAAAATAAACAATAATTGTTATATGCGCACAAGAGTAATACACACATCAAAGAAAGTTTTGCATCACCACAACCTGTACAGAAAATTTGAACAGAGATCAACATAAACATCTTTTCCGCCAGAATGAGATTTTCACTCTGCAGCGGAGTGTGCGCTGATAAGAAACTTCCTGGCATATTAAAACTGTGTGCCGTACCGAGACTCGAACTGGGGACCTTTGCCTTTCGCGGGCAGGTGCTCTACCGAATGAGCTACCCAAGCACGACTCACGTCACGTCCTCACAGCTATACTTCTACCAGTACCTCGTCTCCTACCTTCCAAACTTCACAGAAGCTCTCCTGCGACGGGGCGTGAGTCGTGCTTGGGTAGCTCAGTTGGTAGATGACCTACCCGCGAAAGGCAAAGGTCCCGAGTTTGAGTCTCGGTCCGGCACACAGTTTTAATCTGCCAGGAAGTTTCTTTTCCGCTATTTATATTGCTCATGAATACGACACATTTCAAGTTGTACCACCATACAGCGAGACCTTCAGAGGTAGTCGTCCAGATTTCTGTACACACTGGTACCTCTAATACCCAGTAGCAGTCCTCATGCATTGATGCAGCCTGTATTCCTCGTGGCATACTGTCCACAAGTTCATCAATTCACGATTGGTTCAGATTGTTCCACTCCTCAACGGCTTATCATATATATATATATATATATATATACTAGCTCCATGAGCAGCATGTAGAGATACTGGCTTTGCACGGCCGTCTACTTGTTTAATTCCAGGTATCCAAGAGTGGCCTTTCATCGATACCATCACAATGTTGTGACAGTTCCTCTGCACACGAAACAACGTCTGCAACTGCTGCAACTATAATGATTGTTTCAAATCAGGGATGCAGACTATGTTTGCTGTCTACGTCTGTGTGAATTATAGGGCTTCCAAAATAGCATTCAGCTCGGCTGCCATAATCGTGTAGTGTGGACCCAGCTTGTGTAGGCTGTGTTGTTTGCTTTGGGGTACCCAATAAGCGCTAGCAGCGCCTTCTTTAGACTTGGACCGCCGGCCGGTGTGACCGAGCAGTTCTAGACGCTTCAGTCTGGAACCGCCCGACCGCTACGGTCGCAGGTTCGAATCCTGCCTCGGGCATGGATATGTGTGATATCCTTAGGTTAGTTATGTTTAAGTAGTTCTAATTTCTAGGTTGACTGATCACCTCAGCTGTTAAGTCCCATAGTGCTCAAAGCCATTTGAACCATTTTTAGACTTGGACCCATTCTGTATACACCACGCACGCGCCGTGGTGGTGAGACAGGAATTCCATAGCCGTTGCATTTGATGGGTCCTGGCTTTGACATGTTGAACTGGACCTGACGTCAATCTGCAAAGTCGGCGTTAATGCGGTAGAAGACAACTTTCCCATGCCTGGTAACTTAAACTGCGTAAATTCAAGTGCGGCCGGTGGAAACTGATATTTATCCTACATCTTACACATACACACACACACACACACACACACACACACACACACACACACACACACACACACACACACACAAAATGTTTCGTCAAAGTGCTAATATTCGTCCAAACAGTCGCAGAGAAATATTCGCCGCAACCTTAACGGTGGTTCATTACTTTGAACCAGTAATGCTCTCGTAGAGTTTAACATAAACGCCCCATTAACTGTTCAAAAATGGTTCAAATGGCTCTGAGCACTATGGGACTTAACATCTGAGGTCATCAGTCCGCTAGACTTCGAACTACTTAAACCTAACCAACCTACGGACATCACACACATCCATGCCAGAGGCAGGATTCGAACCTGCGACCGTACCAGCCGCGTGGGTACGGACTGACGCGCCTAGAACCCCTCCGCCACCGCGGCCGGCTCAATTAACTGTACGCGGGGCTTTATACTCCACAGTGTCTAGTGTTTGGAGCGTGCTGTCTGATGCTCATTCATGGCATCAAATCACTGTGTCCTTAGTAGGGACCGGTATAAAGACGTTGCTCTCCACCGATCACAGGCCCACCATAGTCCAGTTGTAGGCGTTTTCACATCTGGTAATTACACGTCAGATACGAAGAGCCCATATAAACTTAACAACAATCATCCCAAGGTATTTAGTTGTTTTGGCTGCTGTTGCATCGTTAGGGGAAGTGGAATCCTAAGTCGAGTAAAAATCGAAAGAGACGACTATCGAAAGAGAGGACTTGCTATCATATTCCGAAGGCACTTCCTACAATTCACTCATGCAGACGTACTATCACAGCGTGCTTTTCAGATGTCAGGACTAAAGAGTACTGGCTTCAAAATATATGCATACGTCATCTGCGTACTGTAATATTGTATGTCACTGGCAAAGAGGTCATGAAGGTCTGCTGTATAGAGACTGAATAAAAAGATGAGCCAAGACTCATCCCTGTGGGGAGTCCTCTGCTAGTTTTTTTGGATCCCAGAGTAATTCCGTGTTGCAGAATGATTGGCTTCCTGTTGCACAGGAAGCATACAACGTTGCGCACGAGTGGTTTTGATATCTGGAGTTTCTTCAGTTTTTTCACAAAGATTGACTAGAACACGTTGTTGTATGTTCTAATGAAATCTATGAATGCGCAACTATCATATAATTCGACAGAGAGAAATTTAGCTGTATGTCGATAACCATCAGTGAAAGTGTCAGTTGTCTCTTTTGCTTTTCAAAATCAAAGTATTTTTTCCGGTAATAGCTTGTTTTTACACCGCCATTCTAAGCGCCATATTAATCCTTTCCATTACCTTCGCCGAACACAGTAGTGTGATGAAAAGCCGATATCACTCACGTTTATCAGATCTTTTTCCCGACTTGTGGATGGCGACGGCACGACGTGTTTTCAGCGAGTCGATTTTGATCTTTTGTGTCCATAAACAATTGCAAAATTTGAGTAGCAGCAGTTTTCCCTTGTGTGGGATGTGCCGTAACCTGGGTAGTCGGTATAATCCGGATCCGTATCAGGAGCAGTAACCTTCCCTTGCGAGCGCGCAGTCTGGAGTTCCTCCAGCGAAAAGGGTTGTGTAATGCCACTTCTCCTCTCTTCTTTCCACCTCGCCCCTTGTCTGTTACGCCAGGTGGAGCTATCATACACAAGAACGATTCTAAAAGTCGGATGTCTCTTGTCTGATAGGTTTTATTGTTCTGTATTACATTCCAGATCCAGGTTAATACAGTTTCTTCGCCGACCGGAGTGCAGAAATTGTCAAGATTTTTAGTTTTTCCTACGTGAATATTTTCTTGGCTACAGCTTATGCTTTCTCAATGGCAAGAAAGCTTGTGTCATTAGAGATACTTCTGTATTTTCTTAATGTCTCCTTGCGTTCCTAGAGGACTGCATCACATTCTGAACCCCACAATCAGGGTGATTGGCGAGTAGTTGTCCGCATATGTCGCTTTTCAGGTGTTGAGACTACCGCTGCTTCATCGATAAGCGACACAAACACGTCATAGACTCTTTCATGATTCTCAGTAGAGGCTATAGATTAGTTTTTCTTCCAGTAGTATTTCGAATAGGTTCCAGTTCGCTTTGTTTGTGTTAAATTTCCGTCTGATTGCGCGGTTGACAGTCTCCATAAATTGTACGTTTTTCATAATTTGAGTTGGCAATGGATCCGCACCGAAAGTATCCGCTATTGCTTTCCATGTTGTTCTGGTACAGAGTGCAGTTGATGCTATGCTAAAACCCACTGCCGTCAGAGCTTCATTTGGTCGGACTACTCGTGTGCATGATAACTATCCTGTCAGTGAAGATAAAAAAAACATCGAAATTGGAAATTCTTCGTGTAGCCGCAAATCTTTGTTCAGTGGTAGCACGTTGTAAAAGATTACACAGGCCAACGAAAAAATTTTTAAAAAGTTCCTTTCTTTGAGAGCTGATCTTTACACGAGATTTTTATGAGCTGAATTCAAATCTAGCCTTAGTTTTTTGTGTCAGCCATAGTTTTCGAGCAGTATGCTTTTTACTATGTAGTATAAAAATCGTATTCTATACGGTGACGGGGAAATTAATGAAACGCTTTGCTACAACATAAGCATGGTTTATATTTACAGTAAGCTACTTAAAACAATGATACGTGTTAATAGAAGTTTCACTTGTCAGCTGGAATTGGTTTGTATTTTCTTTCTCTTTTTCCTTTGAAGCTTCTTGTGTAGCATTTTCTGCGATGAGTCGCTTGCTGAACTTCTCGGTGAAGTGACAGAGTAGTCCTCCATAATGTTGGCCTTGGTAGCGTTTTCCCATCACTTTAATGTCCTGGTGAAAACGCTATCGTTGCTCCTCACTAACATCTCCAACATTGTCCGGGAAGTATTCAAGGTGACTGTTCAAAAAGTGAATTTTCAGGCTCATTAAACATCCTAAAGTTTTAGACCTCTTTAACATTGTAGCTATAATAGAAACATATTCTGGAACTTTTCATGCCCTAAGAACTTTGTAACGACTTGCTTGAATGATACCCATGCTTCTTTCTCATTTAAGGTCATTGTGGATTCAAAGTTAACATCAGACATCAATTTTCTAATGTCAGGTCCGACAAAGACTTCTTCTTTCAGTTTAGCTTCTGAAAGGTGTGGAAACTTTTGGCAGAGATACTTAAAACATGGTACATCTTTAGGCAAAGCCTTTACAAACTGTTTCATTAGGCCCAACTTTATATGTAAAGGTGGAAGGAGAACTATGGATCTAAAAGATTTTTGCGTAGAATGTCCTCACCAGGTTTTACAGACTCCCTCACAGGCCAGTTCTTTCGGCACCAGTGTTGATCCCTAACCCTACTATCTCATTCACACAAGAAACATGTAAATTTGGTAAAGCGACCTTGCTGACTAAGGGGCATGCATGTTACTTCGTCACATATCATCCAACCACGAGCAGAATAGCCTATTTTATTTAGCACTATTTCTAGGTTTTCGTAGCTTTCTTTCATATGCACAAAATGTCAAACAGGTATACATGTTACCACTGTGTAATAAAACAGCCTCCAGTCTTCCTTTTTGTATTAAATACCAAACTCATTCATTAGACTGGGAATGTCTGAGCAGTACACTAAATCACGTTCTTGTTAAAAAAAAAACTTGGGAAATTGCTGCTCTTTCTTTCTATAAATGTATATGCTAGTTCCATCTGCCAATAAGTTCTTTTATTTAATCTAGAGCCCAACAATTCAGCTTTTTCTTTCGTTAAGCCCAGATCCCCAACCAAATCGTTAATCTCTAGACTTTGTGTATTACAGTGGAATTAATCGTCATCTGGTTCATGTAAATCAGATTGTACATCAGAAAATACTTATGTTGGAATAGAATTTAAATCTGGTGGTTCAGGAACCGGCAAATCGACAAAATGCCGTACTGGTCGGATGGCGGACGGAAGGTTAGGGTAGCTTATAACCTTGTTTTTCGAATTATGACCAGTAATATCAACAATGCAAAAGTAGCAGTTATCGGAATGATTTCTTGGCTCCCTCGATATCATAGAAAGAATAAATCTAAAGCCTTTTCCCTCCTTTTTGGACCATTTTCTCAGGTCTTCAAAACCGCACGCACCCCCCCCCCCCCCCCCAAGATTTGTTTTGATCACAAAGTTTAGATCCAGAGTATAATAGATAAACATTTTCACAGAGTCTGTAACGTGTCTTTGGTGTTTTTAAGTCACAAATTCGACACGAATATAACAAACTGTCGACAGAGTTTTTACAACCACGATTAGACATTGTACTGAGCACATGTACAGGAAACGGGAAAGTAAAGTTCGGTTGACAGTTAACAAAACATCATCTGTTAACATAAAAACAGAATCGACGGTTTTTTGTCAGCAAATGTTTTTCACCAGTGTTACCAACGTCATATACATTCATTACACCTCATTTTAAAATTATTTTAACTATAATTCTTTAAAAATCGCTTAAAATAATAAATTTAACAGAAAAATGATTATTCCTTGGGATTCACAAAAGATCAATGGCCATCACCTTACCAACTGACCAAATGGTCTTTGACTTCTGTGGTGCACTTTCAGCAGCCTTTTTCCATTCTTTTGACTGCTGTTTCGACTCTGGAGTATAATGGTCTGATCGTTTCAGGTTTGATCAATAGTCACAAGTCGGCGTAAAAAGTCTAGCGGATTCTGATCAAACATCGCCAGACATTATGTTGAAATGCTGTGCCGGATGTGCTTTTGGTCAACAGTGAGCAATCGAGACACCCATCTCGTACAGTTTCTTCGTAGTCAACTCTCACTGCAGAATACAATGCACTCGCTCAGTTCAGACGTCTACAGTCTCAGCAATCTCAGGAATTTTAATTCGACTGTCTTGCATTACCGTATCGTGGATTTGTCAGCGGTTTACTCTGTGGTGACCTCAGTTTGCTAATGGAGCGCACTTCGTCTTCGGTACTTGTACGACCGCGTTTAAATTAATTAATCCAAAATAAATCGTTTTATATGATAGTGGATGCATTCTTGAAATTCTTCGTACGGTTCTTGGAATAATAAAGGGTACCGACAGTGAAGGCGTAACAAAAGTTTTCACTTCTTTACGCAGTTTGCTAAATCTCAATTTTTGTTGTTTATTTGTTCGAAGGATTTGTAATTTTTCAGATGACGCAATCTGACGGTAATAAAATCTTATCAGGGGACCGCCCCTACTCATCACAGATTCCGTCCAAATTTATGGTATATACAGTGCTTCACAATGAAAGAAGGAAACAGGAGCTCCCAGTGGACAAGCGTTTAGAAAAAAATTGCATTTTTAGCGCAGGTCGGCGGATGCATGGGCCGTCTGCAACGATTGGCATAGCGGAAGGGATACACAACGGTGATCAGAGGGTCGCAGGGTCGAGTCTCTGTGTGAAAACTGTCTTCCTTTCCAGTGTTTGTTTACGCAAGTGGCACTGCAAAGCAACCGAAATAATGCACAATGATTAACGTTTATTAATATTCTCATGGAAGGCATGAAAAGGAAAGACAAAGGAAAATTTGATACTGCAAATAAGTTTCCGGGAAAGGACTGTAATTGAAATGTACAGGACTTGGTACTCCATTAGTTTCATTCTGGCGTTTAATAGTGCTCAGCAGCTAAACGCAAACACTATGGTCTCAGTGAACTAAAATCGACCAATCCAGAGTGAAAAAGAAATCATAGACCGAGAAGACATCATCACAGGAAATTTTATTTCAACAACACCGGCGCTTATGACCTCAGTTGCTTCTGTGCACTCTAACAAATCCAAAAAGAAAATTCCACATCACCAACTATCCTCATCAAAATTGGGCGAAATAATGGGTATCACTTTGTTTACATTCATCGCACAGTTTGCAAACAAAGTTCGTTTCTCTACAGAAACTTCAAGGCAATCATGTCGCCCAAGTCGAAAGAATGTGGTGTGTACGACACGTGCAAGATGCAGAGACAATTACTGCGTCCCTCTTTTCACTTCGAATATTACCACAGCACGTGTAAATGAACTATAAAATAATATAAGTATCCAATTACATATACCTCCCCGGAAATTTATTTCCTATTCCTAATTTTCCTTTGCCCTGCCTTTTCATACCGTTACCAAAATATTAATACTCGTAAATATGATGTATTGAGAATTATTTCAGCCTATCTGCAAAATATAAAAAAATGCTGCGAAGGGATCAGACAACCTTCGAACCACCGCTCTGTACTAGATCTGCTGCCTCGTAACTGAGCTAACATAAATAGTTAATGACTCGTCCGACCAGCGCCAAAATACTTACTTTTTTCCAAGCGCATGGCCATATTTATTCTTAAGCACTGAAAGTTTAGAGAGTTGTGATAATGTATCTTCTTCTTTCGAAGAACTAGACCCCTTTATGAGGTTTGATAAAAAAATAACGAACTTTCTGATTTCGCCGGCTTTATGGATTCGGTTTTCAAACTCTTTCATCTTGTTGTTACACATGCTTCTTACGTATGTCCGTATTTTCAGCTGTTCTGAATGTTTTGTTTGGCAATCGAAAAGGTTAAGTGTTGTAGAATGCTGGGGAATTTTTACTTTTCAAGATGATGTATCAATCAATTTGAATTAAATTTTGCTTGAAAAGAGGAATAACGTGCAGCACCGCAATCGAAACGTTGACTGCGGATCTTCTATAAATAAGACAAGTGTGTACGGTGGTATAAGCGTTCAAAAGGGCTTGGAGGAGACATTGAAGACGAATACCGTTCTGCACTACCTAGCACATATATTGGACATGTGGAAGAAGCAAAGAAAACGGTTCTGGAAAACCGCCGAATTACCAACAGAGAGGTTTCTGACGACGTCGGCATATCGTTCGGCTCATGCCAAGTATTATTGTTTCCGGATATTTTGGGCTTGAAACGTCTAGCAGAAAAGTTTTTCCAAAATTGTTGAACTTCCGCCAAAAGCAACGTCAGTTAGACGTCGCTCAGAAATTGGTGAAAGAAGTCAGCGATACATAACTTCTAAATAAAGATTAACAGGTAACAAATGATGGGTATAGGAGCTAAACTGTCCTGTTTTTTTGCCAAAAACATCACGTATTCCTTACTGACCGTACGACTCATGATGCACTACCCCATTGTAATCGAAGAAATCAGTGGAAACTGCCTGAAGAACAAACACCGAAAAAATTCGACAATCGCGATCAGATGTGAGGTTTCATCTCACTGAGTTCTTCGATTACAATGAGATAGCGCATCAAGAGTCGTACGGTCAGTAAGGAATACGTGATGTTTTTGGCAAAAAAGAGATCATTTATGTGGCCCCAGCCAACGTTTTCGCCGGGCATGCCCCCCCCCCCCCCCCTGTACCCCGTGACTTCAACGACGTTTTGCCACCACTGATGAGGTAGAAACAAAATCGTTGTCGGAGTTGAACGGCATAACGGAAAGCGGGTTGCAGAAGTGCTTCCAAGATCGGTAAAAGGGCTGGCGCATGAAGGGGAGTAATCTGAAGGGCACAAGGTTGTGTTGATTAACAACAGTTTTTTCAAGCGAACCAAAAATTACCGTTACTTTTTGACCACACGTCGTACAAGCGAATGGTACGGTGTTCCGCACCTGCGAGATGCTAAGTTCTGGTTAGGTCGATCTTCCCTTGTTCACGATTCGTTGGAAATCCAGTAAATTACAGAAGAGACCTACAATCATTCACTTTCGAATTATAACGTACAATGAGTTTATTAGCGCCTTCGTAGTTTTTTAAGAGAATCTTGCCAATGCGAGACTTTTTTACTTCAGATAGATGGAGCGAATTACGGAAAAATTTCGAAGTTGTCACTGGTTCAACATTATCGTAAGCAAACAATCGGTCACTTAAAACAACGAGAAATTCTGTGCTGAACCTGGAGCTCCTTCAGCGATGCGCGCCCTGCCGGTAGTCGTGTGGTCGTCTGACCACCTTGACCTCAGCACCCGCGAGTGCCCGAGTAGTGGGCAGCAGCAGCGGGCGCCCACACAGCCCTCGCTCCTGTCTTCTGCGGCAGATCAGTGCGACCAGCATTTTGAGACACTGCGGCGGCGGGAGGCAGTCTGCTTCCCTGTCAGCAACGTGGTAGGCTGCGAGCGCAGTCAAGCTCCAGCGCGCGCGATGCTGACCTGCGCACGGTGAACCTTGTCAGCATCGCCACTTTGTGTTGGCCAGCCTTCGTGATCGCACGTGTTGCGAATGTTCTCCGTGTAAATTTGACAAGATTCAACATGAGCGAGTGTTTGCGCCGGATAATTATGCCTGCCATTTGTAAACTGACCGGCTGACTGCTTGTAATGCCATTTGGTTGAGACAACATAGCTATGTTTGTTGTGTGCATGTAGATGGTGAGAAACTGGTGGAAGACACACGTGCTGGTTCTCTAGTCACAAGTGTTAAAACCTTAGTCGACTTCGTAAAGTGCAAAGATGATCTGGAATCTGTTAAATCACTGACATAGGTATTCGTTAAAAAATAAGAGTGGAACTACCAGTTTACTCTAGTTTAGAGTTTACATGTAAAGATCTTCACAGATGAGGTAAGTTTCTAGTTACTCAGTGGTTTGCAGCGCGTCCCACATAACGACCTTTGTTATGTTACGGTTTCTACAAATATAATTTCAACTCTCTATTTTAGATATTACACTGTGCAAGCGATCTGTAGCAAAGTGCTATGTGGTCGGTATCGAGAACAGTCGCATAAATGGTATACTCTTGCAAACTTCGTGAAAATACATGACATTCCGGAAATTTATCGTTTGCTTCTCGACGGTTTCAGCACAAAAGTGTCACAAGTACGTAGTTTTTTCTTTTTTGTGTAAAATCGTATGTTGCAGCTGATATCGGTTTCGAGATGGGTGAATTAATTCGGGATTGACGAAGCATTTCTTATCGACAGTGTTCAGAAATTAAATGTTCTTGTGATCCGAGAGTTCAGAGATGATCGCACGCAACTCGTTCAGAAACCACAGCAGCAAGCCAGCCAGATCTGAAACAGTACCGTCAGCGGACGTCTTTGTGCCAGGGAAACCAGCCCTGCCTGTGTACACGATGTACACCTGTTCAGAGAGCGACCGCTGTCCGTGGAAGATGCTGGCATGAGGCCAGTGTGTGTGCGTGCGGAGGGGGGGGCGGGCGGTTGACTCGTGTTAATTGGCCGGCCGCTCCGCTGTGGACGACCGACCGACCTCGTGCTGAGACTACTAAATACGGTGCCTGTGGTTTTCTTCCTATCTGTCTTCGCGGTACGTGTGTGTCTGGTGGTAGGTAGTTCTGTGCAGGATGCTCAAATGATGGTGTCTGGCGCAGGACACGATTTAATACAACGGTATGGTGTGGTGGTACAGTCGCTTGTGGTGATACAGCCTGGTTGCATCTACATCTACATCCATGCTCCGCAAGCCACCTGACAGCGTGTGGCGGTGGGTACCCTGAGTACCTCTATCGGTTCTCCCTTCTATTCCAGTCTCGTATTGTTCGTGGAAAGAAAGATTGTCGGTATGCCTATGTGTGGGCTCTAATCTCTCTTATTTTATCCTCGTGGTCTCTTCGCAAGATATACGTAGGAGGGAGCAATATACTGCTTGACTCCTCGGTGAAGGTATGTTCTCGAAACTACAACAAAACCCGTCTTCCACTGCAGTTTACCTATCATTTCTGTAACGCTTTCGCGATTATTAAATGATCCTGTAACGAAGCGCGTTGCTCTCCGTTCGATCTTCTCTCTCTCTCTCTCTCTCTCTCTCTCTCTCTCTCTCTCTCTCTCTCTCTCTCTCCTGTCAACCCTGTCTTGAGCGGAGCCCACACTGGTGAGCAATATTCGAGCAGTGGGCGAACAAGTGTACTGTAACCTACTTCCTTCGTTTACAGATTGCATTTCCTTAGGATTCTTCCAATGAATCTGTCTGGCATCTGCTTTGCCGACGATTAATTTTATATGGTCATTCCATTTTAAACCACTCCTAATGCCTACTCCCAGATGCGATTGGATGCAGACGACTCCAGTAATATACTACGCCACCCGATCAGAAGAAAACAGTGCATTTGCGCTAGGTGTTGCAGGTGTTTCACATTTACGAGCAATTTTAGAAGTGATGTCATGATCGCATGGGTAGAATTGACATAAAATCGATAGAATTACGAAAATGACGGAAAATACATATAAATTGAGGAAAAATACACTGAAATGTGGGGAAATTGACGAAGTACTTCCGTGTCTTTTGGCTGGTGCAGAACAATTCTTGTATGTAGGAACGAGTATGTGACAGCAAGAGGAATCGGAGATACGTTGACATGGAAGCACCAGGAACTAGGGAACAGTCACTTCTTTTTCTGTGGAGGCATCTTTCTAATGTATGTATACTGAAGTAACAGTGATACACCCGAGCTGACCGCTGTATTTGACGCTTTCCAAGAAAACACCATCTACCTCTAAACTTACATGCATCTGCTTTAAGGGATAACAAAGTGGATGCGTGATTGAGATGGAGCTGTAACGAGGTATGATTTAATGGCTGACTGATGATGCATTCTAGAGGGGGAGGGGGGGTAGAGATGCTGCTGCAGGTCAGTTGATCATTTTTTTCCGTTGTTCTGTCAGGATGAATCAGTTGTGTGACATAGAGCACTGTCTACTTGCGATCGTTAACAGCGAACCTGTCTGTCACCAGAGGACTTCCATCTCATGTATGATGAAACGTGACCACTCTGTTTCGACACTTCCCTATACACATACGAAGATTTACATGACACTCCATTCCCTTGTCGCATCTTGAGTGAAAAATCGAGACTTCAATTTCGTGACAAGAATGATTACAAGTTAGCAACAAGTGTTCGTAAGGCGCTGCAATCCTTTAACCATCTGCTTCACGAATGTCCTGTTTACAGAGTTAGTGGCGGCATGACGTATAATTTCATATGTCAGACACCGCTGCTATGCGTTTATCTGTTTCCTTGTAAGAGGTATTCTCCATTATTAATGATCATTCTACACAAGTCTGATGCGAGCATAGTATAATTTCGGAACCATGATCGGATGTGAACACAGGACGCTAAACGACTCTGGAAAGCTAGACTGTGCGTATATCACACAGAGCTGATGTTTTAATGCAGTAGTGTTTCCATTTTACAGTTTGTTACCATAGTTAATTGTAGAGAAACCTGCAGGTGTGCCATGTGCAGGAAATATATTTCTTACATTAGAATATTAACAGTGCTTCATTCCACACAACTGATAGGTCGGAAACTCTAGCGATCTAACATTATAACCTACTTAAAGTGCAGAACCGTGTAGCCATAGGAGTCCATGTGTTCGTTCTCTCAAACGAATAACCTCCTGGTACTGACCACAGACACTAGGACAATACTTCAGAATTGATAGCGCAGTTGATTTACGTAAAATGCTTCAAACTCCATCTGTCTGGAGCTTGACCATGCATAATAACGGCCCGGTTCTTGTTCTTCTTAACCGTCTATTACATCACAACACTTTCAAATCTACTACTATATATCTATAAGGGGTGCTAACCACCTCGACATAGGGGGAATCTAGAGAAATCTTAGCACTTGGATGGGTGCGGACTTTGCAAGCTCCATTGATCCACAAGATGCGGGATGTACTGTTCTACCCCTGGTCATTTGCAGGTTTAATCAGTAACGGTGCTGCAGGATGGGTTAGTCGAAGAAAGTGCGAGGGATCTTTCAAACTTTATTCTAAGATTGCGAGAATGCCCTGTGACACCCATCCGCATAGAGACAGATCGTAAATTAGAAACTATGCTCAAAGTGCTAGAAATATGTAGATCGCTGTCTGGTATACATAGATGATGTATATGTTCGAGAATTAACAAAAGAATGAAGTACTGCAGTCATCTATCTACATTCGCAATGGTACCTGGAAAGTACAGAAGGGGCGGTTTAGCAGTGATACTGAAACTGCGAAGCATACTGTCCCAAAATTGGTAGGTGTCTAGATGACTGTAAAATTGTTCACACTATCTGTGTTGCCTATTATTCCAGTGCATCGACGGTGTCTTCTCCATCCCACCCGTCCACCGGTAAACTGTTGATTGCCATATATTGATTGACTGATGTCCCTTGTTTGAGATGGAGCAAGAGTCTTGGTGGAGGGGCGGCAGCTAGCACCGAAACAGTGATCACATACATAACTGCAACATGAGGAATCAATCGAAACGGAACACAGTATCACCAGCTATCCCATCACTGTGACAGATGAGTTTAAATGTAGAGGTTGTCAGTCACCTTGGGACAGCAGTTTGGAAAGGCTCCACAACACTGTGAAACTCTACCAGTTTTCTTACTTTGTGACTGTCTTCAGTAGTAACAACATGACTTACACCAAGCGATGTCTAGTTTTCTGTGAGAGACAACGAATCAGAACATGTTAACGTCAGTTTAGAAACTGACACAGACCTCGAACTTGTGGCAGTAAAAACGGAATGTATGGCAGTGTACAAAGCCGGTTACAGTGGAAAAAGAACGTTTCAAACGACGACACAGGAAGCCTCTCTTGCGACTGACGGTATAGTCTGTGGGATATGGTTATCCTCCTATAGTACGGGCGTTGACACTTCACACTGGTCTGTGGATCAATACCTGTGTTTTTTATAGGATCACCACGTGCACTCGATGGCATCACGCAGATGGTATTTGTTTCCGATATATGGGAAGAGAGATGTGGTAAAACTCTTATCGAGTTCTTAATCGGATGAAGTTAGCAGAGGTTTTACAGTTCCTAATTTTTCTCTGTTGGGTGGTACAGAACAATGATGATAAAATGCTGGGGTGATAGGCGTGAAAGGACCCTGAGGTACACGGATCTGCTTCAGAGTGCAGCACCTGTATGTAGTTTGGAGACGCACCACAATACAGTAGCAAAATCCTCGTCCTTCTCCCAGTTGCCATTCTATCTTTTATACAACATATTCCCATCCCCATCAAAAGGTCAAAACACAATGCTGTTGCACTAACTCAGCTTAGCCTGTTTGTACGTGGGCTGCAGAATGTTGTAGATATAGCTCTCTCCAACTTCTGCTCAGTTCTGACTTAAATTGGAACGATCACATGCACAAAGCTGCAGGGTGGCAGTGCAGAGTCTGATGGGGCAGTTGCAGGATGCATAGGGACAATCTAAAATTTTACTGGAGCAGGTTCGAAAAGGTGACTCGTTTCGAGATATGAAAGTGCCAGAAATATGATTAAAAGACTCGTCCATAGGATGCAACGTAGGAATGTGATTGAATCGAATGACTTGACTCAAATTCATAGACAGCATTTGTACCGGAAAACGTAGCACCAGTGATCTGAAAAGCTAGTGTACATTTCTTACGACCTCAATCAGCACACCATCTACTGTTTGTGATCCTTCGCAGTCAACCAACACTATAACCCAGTGGATATATCGCAGAAACCCTGACGTGGCAATGAGACAGAATGCGTTACAAATACTGGCTGCAAGGGCGATCAGCAAATATCGGGTTCATACGTCGTTCCTTAGCTGAATCACTTTCAAAAATCGGCGTTTTTATTAAGAGCTTAAACGAATCGGCGACGTGTAACCACACTGTTGGTCTGATAATATACACTCTGGCAATCACCGTCTATATTCAGTGTTGCGGTGTTTGTCTGGAAAAACCACATTATTCGGAGGTAATGCCATACCTCGATTTATAAGGCTTGTATAGTTTTTAACACAGATATCATTACCGATGCTTGTGCGCACCTGTAGAACCCCTTGTGACAGTAACATGGTCGTTGCGAAAGTGTTGTTAACATCTGGCGGCTTGTAAGGCGATTACATCTCTCCTTTCAGTCCGGAACCGCGCGACTGCTACGGTCGCAGGTTCGAATCCTGCCTCGGGCATGGATGTGTGTGATGTCCTTAGGTTAGTTAGGTTTAAGTAGTTCTAAATTCTAGGGGACTGATGACCACGGATGTTAAGTCCCATAGTGCTCAGAGCCATTTGAACCATTTGAACATGTCTCCTTCTAAGACACAATGGTACCACTCACAAGAAAAACTTATGATACATGTCCACTCATCGCTGATTTTCGGTCAGCATTATTTTGTGTCGGAAGCCATCAGTTAATTGACAGAGTATTGTACAGGGTATTTATCAATGAATATTGGGGTTTTAACGCTTTATAATATTTATTATATTAAACTTAGTTATAAATGCTATGCCAAATGAAAGAGCAACTCAGTTATACCAAGAACTTGTCATGCAGCACACATCCAGCGCTCGTCTAGCGGATTGCAGCGGAAGCATTGCGCGCTGCGCATGCACACTGGTGCCAAACACAACTGTTTGAGTTGCTCTTTCATTTGACATGTCATTTATAACCGTAAGTTAAATATAGTAAATATTTTAAAGCGTTAAAACCCCAATATTTAGTTATAAACGCCCTGTACGTAGTAGCAGGGAATGCATGATAGGTGAACTTTGAGCATCAGGCTTATAAAGAGAGGGCGCGCGTGCGCGCGCGCAAAGAAAATGAATATGACCTGTCGTAAGGGAAGGTATGGATTTGTAAGGCACAAAGGGAATGGAAGATTTTATTTATTTTTTTACTTGGAGAAGAACGTAAAGCCATCAGTGGTACAGATATTTCTATTTCCATAGCCACAGCCGTCAGAAGGGGTATTTCTGATACTTCGCTCTTTGTCGAATGTTGTCGTATTGAGACCATAATCGTAATATTTAATTCTAAATATAGTGATGAGATACGTACGAGTGTGTGGTCGGTTTCCTGGGATGATTCTGTGCGGGGGTGCGTGGCCTGTGGCGGGAATTACTCACATGTCCAGCAGACAGCAGGAGCCGTCCAGAGTGAGAGACCGGTTGGGGTACAGGAATGTAGTTGACCTGTCCGTATCGCCCTCTAGACGGCTAAATAGCGAACTAATACCCTGTATATGTTGGGCAGCCTTCGTGATCACATGTTTCTTCGTGGAAATTAGATTATTTTATATGGACGTGTATTTGCGCCGGACCATTATTCACTCCCATGCAATTGTCCGGTAACTGCTTCTGCATATTTCCTATCTTTATTTTGTTGAGAAAACATCGATTGTGTTGTGTGCATCTAGCAGGTGAAAGACTGGTGGAAGACCCGTTTGCTGCTTCTTTAGATGTGAGGAACATCTTAGTTGACTTTGTAAATTATAAGGATGATTTGGAATCTGTTAGCTCAGCAACATTGGTATTCGGGAGTGGAAACATCAGTTTTCTCTTTTTTTTTTTTTTTTTTTTTTTTTTTTTTTTAGTTCTCATGTAACGGTATTTGCAGACGGGATATGTTTAAAGTTACTCAGTTGCTTACAGTATGCTCCACCTTGCTAAAGTTTCAGGTTTCTAGAGAAACAATTTCCAGTCCATATCTTCGGAATTGTTGCGTGCAAGCGATCGGTAGAATACTGCTGTGCTTGATGTGGAGAATTATCGTGAAAATGGTATGATATTCTGGAAAACTATGGTCCTGTAATCCCAGAGTCTGGAGATGGGTATAGCAGGCAAGCAGGTAGGGGCCAGAAACAGTAACGCCTTTGTGATGAGGGGAACCGACCCAGCCTTTCTACACCAGTTCAGAGTCCGAGAAAGCTTCCGGATTACGACGATTTGGCTTGCGGCTCCACCTGGTTGGGTGAATAGTGGACTAAAACCCAGTTTGCGTTGAGTCGCCTTCAGGAGTGTGTGTGTGTGTGTGTGTGTGTGTGTGTGTGTGTGTGTGTGCCGCATGTACACTCTGCAGGAATTTGAAAAGATTCAACATAACGAGTGTTTGTGCTGGGGATGTTGATAGCATTCGGACTGCTACCACTGCGGTCCTCGTCGACGGCCGGCTGGCCTCTCTCTAGCTGACGAGCCCTTCCGCGGCTGCAGTCACGGGCCGCGTTTACAGCGGCAGTTTCCTCCGCTGGTGCTGCACTGTGGCGCGGTGAGTATGTGGGATGTATTTGACGATCTGTAGACCACTTTTGCGTGGTTGAACGGTCAGTGCAATATAGCGATCCGTACAAAATAGTTCTGCCGCTGAAAGTCTCATCTGCAGTGGTAGTTTCTTGGCGGAACGGATCACCCCCCTGTTTGTAGGGGTTCCTTGTACGTTTGGAACTAGACTACAGGTGTTTCGTTCATGAATCTCCATGTCCGTCTCTCTTACACTGTCTCAGTACTATCCACCACCGTGGCACCCGCTTCGCCAGTGGCACCTTTTCCACTAGCCAGACTGAGATGGTTTGCCGAAGCAACTGAACTACCTGTGTCATACCGCCGTGACTTTCTCCCCGGAAAATACGCCTGCCGTTTGTCTGCCATGGCGCGGCCATCCATCCTATGCCACCTTCTTCGGTGACTCCTTTGATCGCCAGTAAGGGACACATCCCTCTTCTGTTGCCTCCTTGAGTCTGTTTTGGCTATTGCTCCGTCAACATAACTTCATGCCACTTGCTACTTTCCCAGTGGGTGTTAAGTATTCATCGCCTTGGCTTTGTGCAGTTGCCCGTGTTCAACTCGCAGTTCATTCTCTTCCAAAGGACACTACTCCAGACTCCCTCTACTCTCATAAGTAGGACACTACTCCAGACCCTCTATATTCTCAAAAGTTTATCGTCACAGAACTTCGCTTTGGTACCTTAAAGTATACTGATGGTTCTCAGACTGACCTTTGTGTCGAGTGTGCCATCGTCACTGGAGCTGACGTTTTTCAGTATCGGCTTCTAGAACACTGCGCAGTATTTACAGTAGAGCTCTTCAGCCAGTATCAGTACATGCAGCGATGTAGGCTTTTGAATAACGTCATGTGCTCCTATCCTCTGTGCCCTACAGAGCCTCTATGTGCTGTACACCATCCATCCCTTATTGCAATGAGTCCAGGAATGGTTTCACTTGATGGAGCCACTATGATGTTTATGTGGGTCCCTGGGTACATCGGTCTGATGGGAAACGAGGTGCTGACGCTGCTGTGCCACAGCTTCAGTCCTCATTCCTTGGCCTGCTAGTTCTTCCAGTTCCTCATATGATCTTTTATCTATATCATACTCCACAAGCCATGTAATGGTGTGCGGTGGAGGGTACTTTCTGTACCACTATCTGATCCATACAGCCCTGTTCCACTCGCGAATAGTCTATGGTTCCAATTTCTCGAATTTTCTCCTCATAATTCATACGAGACATGGATGTGGGGGCAGTGAAATGTTGTCTGATTTGTCCTGAAAAGTGCTGTCCCGAAATTTAAATAGTAACTCTATCCGTGATTCACAACGCCTCTCTTCTGACATCTGCCGGTGGAGTTTGTTTAGCATCTCCGCAATGCGCCCTCGCTATTTAAACGATCCGGTGACGAAACGTGCCGCTCTTCGTTGGATCTTCGCTATCTCCTCTATCATTCCTACCTGGTAGGGATCCCAGATAGATGAACAATACTCAGGAATCGGGAGAAGAAGCGGCTTATAAGTCACTTCTTTCGGGGATCCGTTATATTTCATTAAGATTCTTCGGGTGAAACGGAGTCTGGTGTCTGATTTTTTTCCCCATGTCTTTTTTTATATGGTCATTCCACTTAACGTCCCTCTGGATAGTTACGACTAGTTATTTTACGGCAGATGCTGTCTCGTGCTGTTTGTCATCAATAGTGTAGTTGTACAGCAGTGGATTCTTTTCCTATGTATGCGCAACATGTTACATTCATTTATGTTCAACTGCCAGAGCCTGCACCAATCATCAGTTCTCTGCAGGTCGTTGTGCAAATTCTTACCGTCCTCTTGCGTTGCTGTCTGTCTGCAGTTGGTGTCACTTTAGCATCTCCACTGGTCATGGGGAATTAAACATGCCCCAGCAGCTAGGACTTCCTCTCGGCTTTCTCGCCAGAAAGAGATCATCTTCTGTAAGTTGCGTATTGGGCACTATATTTTTAGCCATCGCAAATTAAGTGGGGATCCCACTACTGTGCTGATTGCCCTAAACCTTTCACGGTTCAACATTTCCTGATAGAATGCCCTTTTTTTTAAAAACTGCCAGCATTCTCATTTATATTTGCCGTCTGAGCTATCGGCCGTTTTAGCGAACGACTTATGGGTTGGCAACCGCGTTTTGTTTTTCTGTCGTAGATATATGGAGAAGAAAATTTAATCTTCAGTTCAGAAATTTAGTTCAGGACCTCCTTTGTCTCTAGGGCGTATTTTATGGACCTTTCTCGAAGTCCATGTTTATAGCTGTCTTTCCTTCCGTTGATTGGGCTTAACGTTTAGTCGTTTTTAACTCCTTTTTCGTCTTCGTGTTTTACAGTTCTGATACGGGCGCATATAATCCTAGGTGTTTTTCTTCCCTAAAACAAAACAAACTGAAACTGTGCCCACAAACACCACTACCGCCAGGTGCATCATCATCGTGGTACTAACTGGTGATACCAACTCGTTCGACAATGGATTCCCTATCATTGACCTACACTGCATTGGACCTGGCTTCGACATTATTCTGTATGTAGCAACAGTTATACCCCTGCCCACCCTGTAACAGATTACCAAATACGCCCTGCAACTGCATTTAAATATTATGGTTGTTATCACTTCTGGGACAGAATTTCACAAAGGTTCATTGATAACTCGAATGTGGACTGCTAATACCCTGCAACTTCCCACAATGCTTGTGAAGCCATTGTGGAAAGGATGCTCTCTTAAATGGTAACTACATGTGGTATACTTCCATGAAGTGTAACACAGTTCTGAACTCTGCTCGAGCACCCTACAAAGGACAGTAGTGATGCTGAAGAGAAGACCATCAACCAAATTTGGGTGAGAAATGGCTGCCAAATAGCAGGCGGGTTTGGAAGTTTATCAAGAGTCATACTCAATCACTATTTTCAGCGTTCAGGAAGGGGGGTTAGGTAATGCATTCAGCCATGTACACCTCGGTACATGCTTATATATCTCTGATCTACTTAATGGAGGTGAGGTCCAGTTTCATCCTCCTTCTGAAAGATATTACCAGTAAAAGAAAAAGGACACATTAATGTCCAGACTCAAGATGAGAGGGATGAATATTACTTTCCAAGGTCACTTTTGGCTGGCAATAGAAATTACCCAACAAATGCAGTCCTTTGTAATAATTAAAATATGTCTAATGGCCATGGCCATTATAATTTCTAAGCCATTTCGTTCTTAATAAAACTCCAGGACATTTCAAATGCACACTGGACTCGCATTTACGACGACGATGCCGGGATGGTTCCTCTGAAAGGTCATGGCCGACTACCTTCCCTACTCCGATGAAACCGATGACCTCGCTGTCTAGTCTCCTCCCCCAAACAAACTAACCCCAACATTTCAAAATTCGTCAGGGAGTACACTTAACATTCGGTTTATATTTACAGACTTGGAGTTAATAGAAAGCCAGAAGATGACCATGAACACACATTGCAAAAAAAGGTAGTAAAGCATAAAGTAGTTGGACCACTCTACTTTTCAATATTTGCTCCCTTGGCACCCCAAACATGTAGATTTCTTGCAACTATTAAATATTGGGAAGCAACACTGCTTGTGAATCAAAAGAATGTCGCTCCTGATTTATCAAAACATTTCGGTACAAGACATTTGTCACAGATGCGTCAAATCTTTCACAAAGAGATATTATCTAGGAGGACACCTCATAGTTTGCTCGAGCCAGGAACAGCCTTGTGTGGAATTGCCTGCTGTCCTTAAAGGTCAAGAACATCCACTACCAGATCCAATGTTCCTTCATTGCGTATACAAACTCAGTGCCTCCTAGCTCCTGTGACACGTTTGTGATTATGACCCCACTGCCACCCATAGAGTCGTCACAGAACATTTACCACCATACTCAGCAGAATATGAACTTGTATACTCGTATGACTCGTATCACCAGTTTGATTCACATGTCGGGAATAATCCTGTGAGACGGTGGTTGGCTTAGCTCGAGAACCTGGTATGGAAGTTGATGGGATTTATCGCAACAACATTTTCGTGACTGACTCGTAGAACAATGATGCCCTGTATGAGCAGGCAGCCGATCGTCGTGTCGGTGGGCTGCCATTGCATAGAGAAGACGAGAGTCCTTGTAGAGACCATAGTGATATATGGGGGATGTTCCACAGTGCATCTCACAACTAATGCAACTTAGA
The DNA here is from genome assembly GCF_023864345.2 of Schistocerca serialis cubense. Taxonomy (NCBI): domain Eukaryota; kingdom Metazoa; phylum Arthropoda; class Insecta; order Orthoptera; family Acrididae; genus Schistocerca; species Schistocerca serialis. Next base: position 30,249,028 of record NW_026047583.1, on the reverse strand, counting down.
GCCAACTATCAAGCTCGTCTCCATCCTCTTTCACATTTTGAGTAGGCGTGATGCCCACTTACTCGTTCAACACTTGGTTGATTCTGGGTTGAAACGTGATAGGGTTACTCATTCCTGCTACCATTGGAAAGAATATTTCATCTTCCAAGAGAACCACATCAAATATATTGCTTTAATTCGTGGAACCGCTTTGCCTCGTGAACGTCTCTCTTCAGAGTCTTCGCCTCAGGAAGTCATGCATATCACCAGACTACATATTCCGATGATGCAAGGTTTCAGTTTGTGATAAAGAAGGGGGTCTGTCCACATGAAATCCTGGATTTGTTGGAGACACTCTATGAAACGGCATTGCCTGACATAACCACACTGTCCGGTATACTAATGGGCACTGCAATAATGGAAGTGGAGGATGAGCAAGATCGGAATCTTCGTCTGGAGTTTAGCGTCCATTGTTTAGGAGAATGTGCTAGATTATAGACTAATAGCAATGTACGCTTCCTCACGTACATTTTAGAGTAGTTCTGCTTTCTATTTCTTCATGCCAGGTCTTTCGTGGGATTCGGTACACGGAATATGTCAGCATTGAACGGAATATGTCAGCATTGAACAGTTGACTGGTGTTGACATCTTGCTCTTCTATGAACGCAGAATTCATGGAAAACTTTCCCAGTGACTGCACAGTACGCCAAGATGAGTAACTCATGGATGAGTGACGAGTAGTACAGGCGATATAATGATTTATCTAAAATCATTTACCTAGATGTAAACCACCTCTGTGGGTTCGCCGCACAACAGAGCCAGCCATTTCCAGGGTCCCGATGAATGTGTGAAGGAGAAACTGCCAGACTAAAGGATAAGATCCGTGAACCAGGTGGGGATGCTGGTGAAAGAAAGATCTTGACCTTAGAACTGGCGTATCTCGCCCATTTGCATGATGAAGTCAGGTGCCAATACATTAACTTTGGGATGGAGCCCTTTTGTGGGAGTGGGCTCTCTGGACACGGCCAGGGAACAAAGAGCGTTATACGAGGTCCATTCAAGTTCTAAGACCTCCGATTTTTTTTCTGATGAAACTGGCGTTACTTCTCGACGTAATCGCCCTGCAGACGTACACATTTTTCACAATGCTGACGCCAGGATTCCATGGCATCGGCGAAGGCTTCTTTAGGAGTCTGTTTTGACCACTGGAAAATCGCTGAGGCAATAGCAGCACGGCTGGTGAATGTGCGGCCATGGAGAGTGTCTTTCATTGTTGGAAAAAGCCAAAAGTCACTAGGAGCCAGGTCAGGTGAGTAGGGAGCATGAGGAATCACTTCAAAGTTGTTATCACGAAGAAACTGTTGCGTAACGTTAGCTCGATGTGCGGGTGCGTTGTCTTGGTGAAACAGCACACGTGCAGCCCTTCCCGGACGTTTTTGTTGCAGTGCATGAAGGAATTTCTTCTTCAAAACATTTTCGTAGGATGCACCTGTTACTGTAGTGCCCTCTGGAACGTAATGGGTAAGGATTACGCCCTCGCTGTCCCAGAACATGGACACCATCATTTTTTCAGCACTGGCGGTTACCCGAAATTTTTTTGGTGGCGGTGAATCTGTGTGCTTCCATTGAGCTGACTGGCGCTTTGTTTCTGGATTGAAAAATGCCATCCACGTCTCATCCATTGTCACAACCGACGAAAAGAAAATCCCATTCATGCTGTCGTTGCGCGTCAACATTGCTTGGCAACATGCCACACGGGCAGCCATGTGGTCGTCCATCAGCATTCGTGGCACCCACCTGGATGACACTTTTCGCATTTTCAGGTCATCATGCAGGATTGTGTGCACAGAACCCACAGAAATGCCACCTCTGGAGGCGATCTGTTCAACAGTCATTCGGCGATCCCCCAAAACAATTCTCTCCACTTTCTTGATCATGTCGTCAGACCGGCTTGTGCGAGCCCAAGGCTGTTTCGGTTTGTTGTCACATGATGTTCTGCCTTCATTAAACTGTCGCACCCATGACCGCACTTTCAACACGTCCATAACTCCATCACCACATGTCTCCTTCAACTGTCGATGAATTTCAGTTGGTTTCACACCACCAAATTCTGAAAACGAATGATTGCACGCTGTTAAAGTAAGGAGAAGTCACCATTTTAAGTATTTAAAACAGTTCTCATTCTCGCCGCTGGCGATAAAATTCTATCTGCCGTACGGTGCTGCCATCTCTGGGACGTATTGACAATGAACGCTGCCTCATTTTAAAACAATGCGCATGTTTCTATCTCTTTCCAGTCTGGAGAAAAAAAATCGGAGGCCTTAGAACTTGAATGCACCTCGTATTCTGCCCTGTAGAAACATTAAGTAATGCCACAGATTTGGTATGGAATGTTAGAATCACGCGCAAAAACTACTCCGAGCAATGTTGTCATGGATTTCCATGTTAATGAAAGACTGTAGAGATGTCCTAGATTCCAGTGCAGTCCATGAAGGCTGTCTAGATTGGTATGTGTGTTGTGGACCTCTCCAAACTCCACATGTACCGCTTTCAGTATGAGTTTGCGAAGCCAAACTTCGTCAATCCCAAGTTACATTGTATGGATGTAGTCAGTTTAATCTACTGGGTTAAAGGCAGGGATCCATGTGAAACAATTAGATACTCCTGAAGAACTGAACACTTCCGGACACGCAGCTAATAATCCTTTTGAAATAATACCAGAAAACAAGTAGGTTATTGGCGTAATCAATGATGAAGTGAATGGATCACAGAATGTGGAGTTTGTTGGCACTCATATCAAACATATGCGAGTACTGTGTAGATGCAGATGGCGCCCAGTGGCGGGCTAATGGTGTGCATAGTGTGGTCTCAAATGTTATCTCGATAGAGAATTAGTGTGCCTGCTTTATGGCATTGGTGCGGCTCCATAAACTGTCAGTATATAGTGATTTGATGAGGGCTGCTGCATCATAACATACGGTTCATCTGTGCAGATTAACAAATGACACTATGTGATCAAAAGTATCCAGACATCTGGCTGAAAGTCACGTGAAAGTTCTTGGCGCCCTCGATTGGCAATGCTGGAATTTAATATGGTGTTGGCCCACCCTTAGCCTTGATGAGAGCTTCTCCATTCAGGCGCTGGAAGGTTTCTTGGGAAATGGGAGCCCGTTATTCATGGAGTGCTGCACTGAGGAGAGGCATCGATGTCGATCGGTGAGGCCTGGCACGAGGTCGGCGTTCCAAAATATCCCAAAGGTTTCTATAGGATTCAGGTCAGGTCTCTGTGCAGAACAGTCCATTACAGGGACTTTGTTGTCGTGTAACCACTGTGCCACAGGCCGTGATTTAGGAACAAGTGCTAGATCAAGTTGAAATACGCACTCACCATCCCCAAACTGCTCTTCAACAGTGGGAAGCAACAAGGTGCTTGAAACATCAATGTAGGACTGTCCAGTGATAGTGGTACGCGAAACAAGGCGTGCACGCCCTCCCCATGAAATACACGACCACACCATAACAACACAGCCTCCGAATTTTACAGTTGGCATTAAACACGCTGGAAGATGACGTTCACTGGGCATTCGCCATACCCGCACCCTGCCATCGGATCGCCACATTGTGTACCGTGACTCATCACTCATCACATCGTTTTCCCACTGTTCAATCGTCCAATGTTTACTCTCTTTACACCAAGTGAGGTGTCGTTTGGCATTTACCGGCGTGATGTGTGGCTTATGAGCAGCTGCTCAACCATGAAATCAAAGTTTTCTCAACTCCTCTCTAACTGTCATAGTACATGCATTGGATCCTGATGCAGTTTGGAATTATGGTGTGATGGTCTGGATAGATGTCACATTACGACCCACTTCAATTGTTGGTGGTGTCTGTCAGTCAGGCGAGGTCGGCCTGTGCGCTTTTGTGCTGTACGTGTCCCTTCCCATTTCTACTTTACTGTTACATCGTAAACAGTGGACCTAGGGAGGTTTATGAGTCTGGAAATCTCGTGTACACACGTGGCACCCAATCGCCTGACCATGTTCGAAGTCCGTGAGTTCCGCGGAGCGTCCCATTCTGCTCTCTCACTATGTCTAATGGCTACTGAGATAGGTGATACGGCGTACCTGGCAGTAGGTTGCAGCACAACGCACCTAATATGAAAAAATAAGTTTCTGGGGTTGGCCGGATGCTTTTGATCACATAGTGTAGTAAATAGACGCATTGTGTGTACATCAAATACATACCATTGTAAATAAAAATGAAAAATATTAATAAGCAAAATACAGTAAAAATGTATTACAAAAACAAAATTGTTTATAATCTGTTGGTTAGTTTGTTGTAGGGACTATAATAGTTACATCCAAACCCTGCCGCTAGATAATTATTAGTTGCAGCAAACATGAGTTTCTTCCCAGTAATGCTCAGACTTCGAATGGAAAAGCCTACACAGTCGACTTAGTTATTAAGGGTTATAATGAGGGGGAGGGTGGGGGGGGGGGACGAAGGTGAGCTCGGATCTTATTGGTCCACCTTGGTTTCCTACTATTTTATTGTGCTCCAATTGGCTGAGAGACGTGGAGTGGCTACATGCGAGTTTTAAGACTATATCAAATAACCTTCATCGAGTTACGTCATGATCTTCAATATAACTCGTAAAATTGCCTAAGGAGTGCGGTTAGTTCCCCTGGATGACCTTGATAAAATCCCGGTGGTTTCCTGTGAGAAGGGGAGTTATCTTGAATATAAACTGGCGAAGTGGGTAATCTGACGCTGGATGTTCAATAAGTGGTAAGATTATCTTCCCTGAAACATGCATTGCTATACTGTTGCCCTTTAAATCGCGTCCCCTTAGATCCGGTTCTCTGTAGATGCCAGTCCCTTTACATCTGGAATATACGCTGCTATCATGTCCCCAGACAAAGCTTATTTCACTCACATGTGACACTTTTTGGGGATAGAATTTTCAGTATCATTAGTGCATAACATTTTTGTAATTAAATGATGACTCAAGGAACCAGATTCCTATGTGTTCTAGCATTATTTTTACATGTCAGTAAATAGTTCATTAATTGTAACAAAAGTTCCACCTCATTTTGCCACTGAAGTTATATTTTATGGTGGTTTTCGTTTTGAAATGAGTTTTCCTCCGGTATTAAGATGAGCAATAAAAGGAAATGCATATTAACATTTTGAGGACTGAGCAGCTAGGGTTTAGTTCAAACGACGGATCCTGTGATATTTCAGTTTCTTGACTTTGTAAGAGGGCGCTTTGCCTGTGAAATCCTGCAAAGAAACAGACTTAGAATTAGAATTTGTTATATATGCCTTAATATGAAAAAATTTCAGACATTTTAGAAATGAAGTCCTGTTTTATTAGCACCAGGGAAATTCTTAGTGTTGCGGTTAATTATGTTTGTGACATTACTAGTAAATTACATTATTACGTTGTACAATGTGTGCTCATTCATTTCTTACAGTTCCATACACATAAAAGGTCGAGAAGGCAAACGATCTCGCCCTTGGAGTTAGCAGAGGAGGTAAGTGCTCTTGTAGATTATTCAGTCACTCTCGGGGGGGGGGGGGGGATATTTAACAACTAAAATATGCAGCATTGATATTGCTCAATGAAACTAACTGAAAATGTAATTTTACATTGAAGATTGGTTACATTTACCTCATTGTGTAGAATTTCCAAAGGTTTTGGAAAATGAATCTGTATATCACAATCTTCAAAATAGTGCATGGCATCTTCTCTCGCATTTGTGGAACATCATTACTTTGTATTTAAGTTTTTAGTGAGTGTATTTCTTTTACATGGTTAATTTCTTGGAAAATGTACTTCTGTATTTTCTTCATAATTGCTAGAAAATCGTATCATATTGCTCAAAAGTGTAAGTTGTCTCACATTTTTTCACTTGACCTTCTTTGTCAGAGTTACGTTGAAAAATGAAAAACATAATGGTAGGACACACAAATGTTAAAGGTATTTTCGGTGTCTTTTATGTATGGTCTGTTATCTACAATACTTATAAAAGCAAAAATACTTGACAGTATTTATAGGTTGCTAATATTTTATCTTATTGTCGATGTACACACATAAAAAAGTTCTGCATCACCGCAGTTCCCAGAACCCCTGGAATTAGACGTTGACTGTGGATGTTGTATTACAGACAGTCTGACTGTTCAGGGATATCACTAAACCCACCCAAAGATGTAAAGAACCATGCATGAGCAACACCTGTTACACAGAGGAGGCCCGACAACCGATCAATTCTAGTCATTCCACCAGGAAGGAGGTACATGTTGTGTGTAGGTCAACCATGTCCAGACAGTCAATACCGCGCTTTGGTCGCTTCCACATTGTTACTTTGTGCCAGGAAGGGCTCTCAACAAGGGAAGTGTCCAGGCGTCTCAGAATGGACCAAAGCAATGTTGTTTGGGCATGGACGAGATGGGGAGAGAGAGAGAGAGAGAGAGAGAGACAAGAACTTTCGATGACATGCCTCGATCAGGCCGCCCAAGGGCAGAGGATGACCGCTACCTACGGATTATGGCTCGGAGGAACCCTGAGAGCAACGCGATGTTCAGTAATGCTTTTTGTGCAGCCACAGGACATTGTGTTAAGACTCAAACTGTGTCCAGTAGGCTGCATGATGCGCAACTTCACTCCCAAAGTCCATGGCTAGGTCCATCTATGCAACCACGACACCATGCAGTGCGGTACAGATGGGCCCAACAACATGCAGAATGGACTGTTCAGAATTGGCATCACGTTCTCTTCACTCATAAGTGTCCCATATGCCTTAGAGACAATCGTTGGGACCGAGCGAGGTGGCGCATTGGTTAGCACACTGGACTCGCATTCGGGAGGACGACGGTTCAATCCCGCGTCCGGCCATCCTGATTTAGGTTTTCCGTGATTTCCCTAAATCGCTCCAGGCAAATGCCGGGATGGTTCCTTTCAAAGGGCACGGCAGACTTCCTTCCCCGTCCACCCCTAATCCGATGAGACCGATGACCTCGCTGTCTGGTCTCCTCCCCCAAAAGCCAACCAACCAACAATCGTTAGACCTGTTTGTAGGCAACCCGGTCAGGCTGAACGCCTTAGACTCACTGCCAAGGCAGTGCAGCAAGGTGGCGGCTCCCTGCTGTTTTGGGGTGGCGTTATGTGGGGCCAACGTACGCCGCTGGTGGTCATGGAAGGCACTGTAATGACTGTACAATACGTGAATGCCATCCTCCGACCGACAGTGCAACCATATCTGCAGCATATTGCCAAGGCGGTCGTCTTCATGGACGACAATGCGCGCCCCCATCGTGCACGTCTTGTGAATGACTTCCTTCAGGATAACGACATCGCTCGACTAGAGTGGCAGCATATTTTCTAGAAATGAACCCTATCTAACATGGCTGGGATAGATTCAAAAGGGCTGTTTATGGACGACGTGACCCACCAACCACTCTGAGGGATCTACGCCAAATCGCCATTGAGGAATGGGACAATCTGGACCAACAGTGCTGTGATGAAGTTGTGGATAGTATGACACGACGAATGCAGGCATGAATCAGTGCAAGAGGACGTGCTATTAGGTATTAGAAGTACCAGTGTGCACAGCAATCTGAACTACCACCTCTGAAGGTCTCGCTGGATGGTGGTACAACATGCTATGTGTAGTTTTCATGAGCAATAAAATGGGGGGAATGTTGTTTATGTTGATCTCTCTTCCAATTTTTTGTACATGTTCTGGAACTCTAGGAACCAAGGTGGTGCAAATCTATTTTGATGTGTGTACTTAGTTCTTGTTCATTAAATACGTTTTCCATATTTGGTCTCCCCCCCCCTCCCTGACGCTTGGGGTTCTACCATAAGTTCATGCATGGCTTACACAGGACCCATAGTTATACCAGCCCTTTCTTCCTTACCGCTCTGCACTTATCCTCCTTTCCTCCCTGTCGTAACCCCTCCCCCTCTGGCCCCTCTGGCCCCCCCTTGGTTTTCATACCTACAGTATGTTGACCTGGCCAGCCATCTGGTTTTCTGTGTTCCTTCCAGTTTTGTTGCCATTGCTTTTTCTTTTTGATCCTTCCTTGTTTAGTGTTTCTGGTCCCTCTTTGGAGTTTGACCTCCACTTATAAATTTTCTCTCTGTTGTGTGAGATAAACCATTTGGGGAATAACTCCCTCCTAGTACCTATGGCGTCGATACTTCTCCCCCTTCCTTCCCTGGGGTAGCTCCACATGGCATTCTCTCGTTCAACTCTCCCATTGGGCGTCTTCCACCCTCTGCCATTTCGTATTGGCCATACTAGGTTGACCAGTAGTTTTTTACCCAGCAGTGAGCCTAACTCCCAATCCTCCTCACCTTGTAGTTGCGGGGCCCCCCACCACCGTGATCCATATTTTGCTGGATTGCCCCTGCGTTTCGGCCCTTCTTACTACATATCCCCTCCAACCTTCCTTGTCCTGCGTGTTAGCAGATGATCCTCATATGGTAACATCTTTCCTCGGTTTTCTTCGCGAAAATGGTCTCTTCCGGTGTTCAAATCATCGAATATTCGTCTGGAACTGGAGGCCATTAGTTAGCGTTCACATTGCTTATGGAGCCGTTGGCCTTGTCTCCACAGTGGCCGGGTTCTTCTCCCCTTTTTCCCCTGCATTTTGCCTGGTTTCTCTGCCATTTTGATTCCCCTTTTTTGATCTTCTCGTGGTGTTGCCCACATTGTCACGATCATGGTATTGCGCATGCTACGGTATTCTGTATGGTATGTTGTGGTGTATGATATGGTATGAATGGTGGAGCTGATGCCCCAAAGCGCATTGCGTATCTGTGACGGTCCTGCTCTCTCTCTTTGCGCCCACCCCATCCTGATCTGTCCTCTCCCTGCTGCCCTTTCATACCTTTAACCTCTTTCTTTGCCCATTTCACCTTCCCCTTGACTGACTGACTGTCCTTTGTGTTGTCTCTCTCTGTTTCTGCCACCTTAGATCTGAGGACTGATGACGTTGCTTTTTGGTCCCCTCCTGCCACCCCAGCCCATCCCCAATCAACCAACGAAACAACCAACATTCTTGATCTGCCCTTTACACTCCTTGATGTCGCAGTTTCGCTGTTTTGGAACAAATATCTTCAGGTACTGTTTCCTTAAAATTGAGTAATTTACTGTTACTAACTTTATGGTTAAGGCTGTGAGATCTACGTTTTGTGAAAACTGCCTGCATGTTAATTCCACTACATAGGCTGACTAACAGCTACAGAATATGGAAGTGGAAAACGAATCTACTGTAGAAATACAGTAGATTCTGTACTACCGCATAGCAGTGTTACTTCCTATACCAGAAATGTGTCCGTATAAATGGCGCAAGTTGAATACTTATTTAGTTTTTCTTTCCTTTTCCATATTGATTTTATTACGTTTTTGTACTAGGAAAAAGCTTCAGCGTATCCCGTAAATACTTGTCTCTGAAGGTACAATAGCAAAAAATGTACGCTAGACTTTTATACTGTCAAACCCTATCTTGGAACCTTTCTCCTAGATAAGTCAGTACTTATCATTAAGTTCCTTCTTTTGAAGAATTTACGTAACAACATTATAACAGAACTCACTCTGTCCATTCTTCATTCAATTTTGATTCTGTTGCTTACTTTTCTAAAATCTTGTCTTGGCTGCAAACAAACACCTACACTAGTCACACACGTCAGTAAATATTGTATTTATATTACATGTGCCCAGTACTTTGCAACCTCCAAGGCGCTTGGAGTGGCTTGCAGGAGATCAATCTTCGAACAGGATGTAGGGCACAAAAGGCACTGGAGCATGTGGCTTGTGGTTTGTTCTTGTCCACAATCACAGGACGTATCTTCTGTTATGAAGCCCCATCTCTTCAGGTTGTCTCTGGATCGTCTGACTCCTGACTGTAAACTTTTTAAAGATTTCCACACCAGCCAGCTCTTGTTGCGTCCAGGTGGTAGTTCTTCAGCTTCTGGCGTCTGCAGGTGAGGCGTCGACTTCTTCCATAACTCCAGCCTTGCCTTCTCTGGTGAAATGGTGAGCTTCTCGGATGTTCTCTGGAAGCTCTTTCCTCTGGAAGCTCTTTCTCGATCTCAGCCGTTGCTGTGGTGGATTATGTCCATGCAGTGGATGGGCACTGTCCTGTTCCACTTTCAGTCTCTCCTTGTTAGCAACCGCTGTTCTGTGTACCCATGGTGGCGCTATTCCAGCCAGGCAGTAGAGCATATCAGTTTAGGTAGGTCTTAAGCAACCTGTGATCAACCTGCAGGTTTCGTTGAGAGCAATGTCTACTTGTCTGGCATGAGATGACCTGTACCAGACTGGAGAAGCATATTCAGCAGTAGAACAGCACAGTGCCATTGCAGAACAGCGAATAGTTTGTGGATGTGATCCCCACTGTGTCCCCGCTAGTTTGCGAATTAGGTTGTTTCGAGCGGAGATTTTAATTTTAGTGTTCTTGCAGTGAGTTTTGAATGTCAGAGATCTATCGAGAGTGACTCCCAAGTATTTAGGTACATGATGATGATGATGATGATGATGATGATGATGATGATGATGATGATGATGATGATGTAGTTGGATGCCTGACCATGCAATATGTAGCTCACGATTAGCTTCCCTGTTCCTTAAATGAAAGGCACACACTTGTGTCTTCGAAGGGTTTGGTCTGAGTTGGTTCCGATTGTAATAGTTTCACAATGTTCTAAGTGCTGTTGTCCGGTTTCTTTCCACTCTTTCAAAGCATGAGCTCTGTGTAGCAAGGACTAGGTCATCTGCATATAAGAATCTCTTTGTGCCTGGGGTCAATGGCTGGTCGTTGGTATAAATGTTGAAGAGAAGTAGAGCCAAGACACTTCCCTGAGGTAGACCATTTTTCTGCGCTCTCCAGCGACTGTGTTGTCCTTGAAATTCAACAAAAAAACCTACGGTTTTGGCGGAGGGTGCTGAGTTGTCTAACGAGGTGGGCGTTCTTGATCATATTGTATAATTTTGCATGGAGTAACCGATGATGGACAGTATCATACGCTGCTGTGAGATCCACGAAGACCACATCAGTTACTTGACGGGTTTCAAAGCCATTCCCTATAAACTGAGTGAGATTCAAAAGTTGCCCTGTGCAGCTTCTGTTTGGTCGAAATCCTCCTTGTTCAGGTATGAGAACAGGGTCTATTACTGGTAGGATTCTATTCAGAATCATACTTTCGAACAGTTTATAAGGGTGACACAAAAGGCTATCTGTTCTGAAATTCTTGGGATGATTTGCTTCCTTTCCACGTTTCAGAAGAGCTATCACCCTGCTCTTTCGCCAGATCTTTGGTATATGGCACTGGTTCATGCAGTTGTTGAAAAGCTGCAGGATTCACTTTCTTGTTTCTGGACCAAAAATCTTGAGTTGCTCCATACGGAAGTCATCTAGACAGGATGCTTTACCAGTTTTGCTCTCCTTAATAGCCTTGTTTAATTCAGAAATCTGGAAAGGAAGAGTCAGATTCCTCGTTTGTTCTTGGGCCTCTTGCTGTACTTTCGGAACTTTGATTCTATGGCTTCCTTTCCCATTCATGAGCAGTTGGTTTGCTATCTGATCTGCAGTAATGCTGCAGTGTGATGTGGATCTGGTTGGGCCATTATTGAGGTGTCTCAATAATCTCCACGCTTTGACTGTTTCTGATGAGATCAAGTTCTTCCGTCGTTTTAACCCCAGAATTCCTTTTGGATTCTTCAGAGATGCAATAAGTTTCTTCCCAGCCAGTAGCATTGTCTCGTCGAATGGATCTTCTTAGAATAGCACCTTATACTCTGTAAATTGGGCAGTGAGTTCTGAAGTTAGACCAGGAATGTATGATGTTCGACAACCCCGAGGCATTGCAATTCTGGAGCACCTCTTTACAGCCCTCACAAAAGTGTCATATGAGTCAGGTGAAGGTTCTGTATTGGGAATTGCAGCGTCCAGCGTTTCTGTAAACTTCGGCCAGTTGGATTTCCTGAAGTATAACCTACTTCTGAACGGAACTGTCTGTGGTCTAACTGCTGCGTAGATTTCGCACATGTACGGTCTGTGCTGTGTATTTGGAATAGGATTGCAGACAGATTTTATGCGCTGTTGTGAGATGTTCTCGCTGCAAAATATTAGATCAGGATTGTATCTGCTTTTCCATCTGCCACTGATGAGATGCAGGTTGCTTAGGATCAGATGGTTGCCTTCCACCCATTATTGTAATACCATTCTCATCATCATGCTCATAGCTCCCATGTGGTGCTGTGACAGTTGAAGTCACCAGTCACTATTTGCGTGTGTTGACTAGAAAAGTTATCTGCTAGATTGATTTTGAGATCAACGTCCGGTGGTTTGTATACGGATGTGACTGTACAGCCTTGATTTCCAAAGTTTCGACAACTTCTCATAGTGCCTGAAAATGTGAAATGTTTCCCACGTCTTCAACAGCAGCATTCCAATTCACACCCGACCTAAGCAGTATCGGCATCCTTCCCTATCTGAACACAACACCCTACTCCTTGCTACACATCACGTATCAGTAGAACATACATAGATGTGAGACCTGTCCCGTGTGTCCTACCACTGTCACCTATTTTTGTCTCATCGTGGGTATCTCCTACAGTGTCAGAGGCAGGGCCACCCGTGAATGTGGCCACACAGTCTACTGACTCGGCTCCAACCATTGTGCCGCACCCCCCAGTGGGGCTCGCCACTTTTTGGCGGGTTTGTGCTCGGCTACCGTGGGGCCCCAGCCTTTGCAGCATTTTCTCCCTTCTGTGCTGCATGTATGTCCTCTCACTATTCTTTTTTCCCCTCCCTTGCGGAACATGTCTGGGGTATTACTTGGAATGTTCCGCATTATCTGTTCGTTCCCTTTTCCTTTCTTTGTTTACCTTCTCCTCTCGTTCCTCCACTTGGGTGTTCGAGGGTCCTCGTTTTCTTCTTCCTCACTGTGCACTCCCGAAGGCTGGCTCACGCGTCTGATATGTAACCGGTGAGTGGGTAACGCGTAATTTTCAGCCCCGTGTCGGCAGGTAGAGTTGGCACGTACCCCATGGTACAGGCCAGGCCCAGAGAGGGATGATTGCCTGAGCTGCAACCTTCCCAAATTGCCGTATGATTCCTCAGTCAGGTGTTGGGGAGGTGCGAATAGTCACCTAGGGCAGGTGCCCCCATTTGTGAAGGAGCATGCCACTGGAGATGCTGGCAATCTTGGGGGATTTTCTCGCCGTGAACAAATCATCTTCACAGTCGACGTCTATGAAACGTAAACGGTATGAGGCTAACGATTCAAAATCCCTTCCAGCTGCACCACGGTTCCTCATGGTCTCTTATACTGAAGACTGTCAGTCCTTCGCCGTGGTAAATCCGTTTATTGTTCAGAAAGGTATTGCAATTTTGAGCCCTGCTGCTTCCGATTCTCAATCGCAACAACCGCTTACCACCTAACTTCTCCACAGCAACCCTGTTTGTGTCGAGGCCCTTGGACCTCTGAATTCTTCCTGTGGCTTTAATTAAACTAGGCTGCTTGACTGTTTAACTGAGGCTGAAATCCAATCTTATCTCTCTGATCAGTGTGTCATTTCCATCCATCGGGTTATAAAAATGGTAGACTCCTCTCTAATGCCCACCTGCACTATTTTTATCACTTTTGATATAGTGGTGCTTCTGTCCAAGACCAAAGCAGGCTATGAAATTATAACAGTTAGACAGTACATTTCGAACCTGATGTGCAGCTACCAGTGTCTTCGTTTTAACCACACTAGAACCTAATGTCGACACCCAGCCAAGTGTGTAATCTGTTGTAGGGATGTGCATCAGGGCAATCGTCTGCCGCCTCCTCTCCGCTGTATCAAGTGCAATGGCGGCCATGACGCCGCCTCTCTGTATTTTCCTGTGTTCCTTGATGCGTGGGCTGCCCAAGAGATCTGTGTAAGGGAAAAAGTACCTTACCCAGTCACTCGCAAGTTATTGGTTAGTTGCAAATACTGTGTTCTCCCGTCTGGTACCTATAGTTCTGTTCTTAGTACGTCTAGATTCATGAAGGACATGCCCACACAGACATGCGACCTCAAATTCAGCTCTGAGGTTGTGAAATAGCCCAGCGTCACGGTAGCATCGCCATCCCCCCGTCCAGATGTGCAACAAGACATCAAACTTTCAGCTCAAGGGGCGAAGCCACCAGTTACACAACTGGTAGGCCAGAAAGGGCAGGAGTAGTACTCCCATGGAGACTTCCTACATCCCTCCAGCCAAACAACCCCCAACTGTCCCTTTGCTAACCAGAAAGGCTTGAAGCAGTCCACCAAAGGCAAACGATCTTCCACTCCGCCAACTCTGCGATCCTCTTCGACAGTATTGCTATGTGACACCTTAGCCTGGCTGGCCTGAGTGTTGCCTGTGCGCACCACCAACCGTTTTTCTGCGTTGGACTCCATAGACCGACAGCACAAGCAATCCAATGCTTCTGTGCACCCCATGGAGCGGGATCCTCCTGCATTTGTGCCCTGAAGCAGTGACTCTTCGCAGGCTGACACTCGGCAGCCACCGAGGTGACACTCCGTCTCGTCCACATCGTGACTCTCCTCCACTCGAACGTTCGTGGCCTTCGGTCCCAAAAAGAGGATTTACGGCAGCTTTTAGCATCGCAGCATCCCCTTGTACGCTGCCTTCAACAAACGAAATCGCACTCTCGCGACCACTTGAAGCTTTGATATTCCTTCCTGGGTCGTTTTGACCTTCCCCCTGGGGTCGGCAATCCATCTCATTGGGCTGTCATGCTGCTCGTAGGGGATGACAGTTCGTAGTCTACCCATCTTCAAGCTGTTGCAATTCCCCTTTATCTTCCTCACCTGACTTTTTCCCCCTGTAACGTTTACATCCCTTAGTCATTTGATGTCACCAGGGCAAACTTCCTTCAGCTTATTGCGCAACTACCTCCTACATTTCTGCCACTCGGCGACTTTAATGAACACCATCCCCTTTGTGGTTCTCCCAGAGCCTGTCGGAGAGGTTCCCTCTTGACTGACCTTCTTAACCAACTCTACCTCTTCTGCCTTAACAGTGGAGCACCCACATTCCTTTCTGACTCCTCCCACACATATTCTCATATGGACCTATACTTTTGCACTTTCCAGCTCTCCCATCGTCTTGTGTGGTCCACTCTTTGTAACACCTACTTGAGCGTCCATTTCTCATGTGCTATCAGTCTGCTGACTCCTACCTGACCTGTGTGCACACCGAAATGGCATCTTACTAAGCCTGATTGGCGGCTTTACTCCTCCCTGGCGACCTCCAAAGAACAGTATTTCCCCAGCTGTGATGACCAGGTGGAATGTCTCACAAATGTTATCCTTACTGCTGCAGAACATTCCATTCCTCGCAATTACTCTTCACCACGTCGTGTCCCAGTCCCTTAGTGGACTGAGGCATGCCGCGGCGCAATTCGCGCACGGAGATGTTCTCTCCACGCTTTTACTGCCATCCTATGATGACAAACTGCATTCATTAAAATCAGATGCGTGCAAAGTGTCGTCGCGTGTTTCGGGAAAGCAAAAAAGCTAGCTGGATTGCATTCATTAGTTCTTTTAACGGTCCCACCTCTTCTTCTGTCATGTGGACCAACTTCAAACGACTGTCTGGGACCAAGATCCATTTGCCAATTTCTAGCTTGAAAGTAGCAGACGATATCATCGTGGACCCTACTGCTATCTCAAATACTTTGGGTCGCCATTTTGCCGACCTTTTGAGCTCTTACCACTATCACTTTGCCTTCCTCCACCAGAAATGAGCGAAGGAGGCTCTGGCGATACCTTTCCCTTCTCAGAATAGTGAGTGCTACAATGCCGCCTTTACTATAAGGGAGCAAGATCGTGCTCTCAGCTCATCCCGATCCTCCGCCCCAGGGCCAGTGTTGTGCAAATTCAGATCTTGCAGCACCTCCCTCTTGTAGGCAGGCGTTTCCTACTTAACATGTACAACCGCATCTGGGCAGAGGGCACATTTCCTAGCCATTGCCATTAAGCCACTGTCACCCTCATACCTAAGACCAGTAAGGATAAAAACCTTCCCTCTAGCTTACGCCCCATTTCTCCCACTGACAATATTTGCAAGGTGACGTATGAATCACGCCCGGCTCGAGTGTCATTATTTACTAACGACTGCACAGTGTGGATTTAGAGTGTGGCGTTCTGCAGTTGACCATCTCGTTAGTTTGTCCACCCGTGTCATGAATGGTTTTCTGCGGAAATCCCAGACTTTGACCGTGTTTTTCGATTTGGAGAAGGCATACAACACCTGCTGGAGAACTCTTTACAAGTGAGGCTTCCGTGGCTGCCTGCCCCGTTTCCTGCGGGAATTTTTAGAAGGCAGAGTTTTCAAGGTGCATGTGGGTTCTGCCTTGTAGGACACCTTTATCCAGGAAGACGGTGTGCCTCAGGGTTCTCTCCTGAGCATCATCCTATTAGCTATCGCCATTTACCCTATAATGGCCTGTCGCCCACCGGATATCTTCGGCTCCCTCTTTGCCTTCTATTCCAGTTCTCACGGACCTGTCACTGAGCGGCGTCATCGACGGCGTCTCGATCGTCTGTACTCCTGGAGCACTTACAATGGTTTTAGTTTTTCCACTGACAAACCCGTCGGTATGAATTTCTGGCGGCGCAAATGGTTTCTCCTACCATCTTTATATTTTGGGCATGTTGCCCTTCCGTTAGTTGAAACTACGAAATTCATGATGCTCATGCTCGCTAGGAAACTCTTGGTCCTCTCATGTGTCTTACTTGGAAGCCAGTCTTACGCGGTTCCTCAATGTCCTACATGTCCTCAATGGTACCTCCTGGCATGCTGATCGAACCTCCGTTTGTAGCGATCCATTTTCCATCCGAAACTCGACTGTGGGTGCTTTGTTTATGCATCTGCACGTCCAGCCTCTTACGCCATCTCAACACATCCGCCATTATGTTATCCATTTGCCCACTGGCGCCTTTTACACTACCCCAAGTGAGAGCCTGTATGCTGAAGCGGCTGAACTACCACTGTCCTACCGTCATGACTTTCTCCTCAGGCATGCTGTTAGTCTGCCATGCGTGGCCACCCATGCTGTGCCTCCTTGTTCGATGCTTACTTCGATCGCCAGTACAGGGCACATACCTCTTCCCTGTTACCTCCTGGAGTCCGTTTCTGGCGCTTGCTTCGGCAGCTTAATTTCAAACTACCTGCAACTTCCCCAGTGGGTGTGAATGCTTCGCCAATTTCGCTTCGTGAAGTGGCCCTTGTTAACCTCGGCCTTCATTGACTTCGTAAGGACACTACTCCAGCCTTACTCTGTCGCCTTCAGTTTCGTTAGTTTCGCACAGAATTTCGCGGTAGTACATTTGTGTACACTGATGGCTCTGACTGACTGTAGGGTCAGATGTGCCTTCGTCATTGGCACTCACGTCTTTAGTTGTCGGTTTCCGACACACTGCTCAGTATTTACAGCCGAGCTCTTCGCCTCTTATCAGGCCACAGAGCACATCTGGCGTCACAGACTATTAAATTGTCGTGCTCACACACACTAGGCGCCCTTCAAAGTCTCTGTGCGTTTTACACCGCCCATCCCTTAGTGCAACTTTATCACTCGTGTTGGAGCCACTGTGAATTTTGTGGATTCCTGGTCATGTCGGTCTGCCAGGAAACTAGGCTGCTGACGCTGCTGCCAAGGCTGCAGTCCTCTTACTTCAGCCCACTAGTTTCTATATTCCCTCCAGTGATCACTGTGTTGCTGTCCATCAGGAGGTAGCGTCCCTTCGGCATCGCCATTGGTCCTTCCTTAAAGGAATAAGCTCAAGATTATTAAGCCTCTCCCAGTGGCATGGGCGACCTCCTCTCGGCTCTGCCGCCTGGAGGAAGTCATTTTAACTCGGTTGCGTATTGGGCACTGTCTTTTTAGCCATTGTCATTTTTTAAGTGACGCTCCCCCACTACTTGTTATACTGCGCCCAAATTTTAACTGTTCGCTTCCTCCCAGCTGAAAGTCCATTTCTTAACCGTTTATGTTCCCACTTGCCGTCTGATTTATCGACCGTTTTAGCAATTGACGCGTGGGCTGTGGACTGCGATTTAGTTTCTGTCCGTGAAAGCGATATGACGAAAGGCATTTAATTTTTAGTTTTGGACCTCCGTTTTGTATGGTAACTTTAGTAGCTCTTTCTCCACGTCCCTGTTTTTCACTGTCTTCTATTATGTCAATTGGGATTGACATTAGTCATTTTTAACACCTCTGTCTTCGTGTTCTATAGTTTTGACGTGTGCGCATATGACCCCGGTTGTTTTTGCGCCCAAAAACGAGACACTGTACCGCATTCTATGTGAGCATCTCCTCTGACGAGCAGTTTGTCACTGTGAATGGCCACTGCTAGACTGGCTGAGAGGCAGCTGGACCGTCCAGTTTGAGATGGCTGCTTACCTGATGTGCTAGACTTCGACAGTCACTGCGCTGTCACTGTTAGGGCCTCAGCTACACCTGCTTCTGTCCCAACGCCTGCTCCCATTCCAGCTCTACACACGCCTACTGTCGCCCCCCCCCCCCCCCAGTGCACCTGTACAGTTTTTTCACGTTTTCTGCTACTCTCCCCAACCCTTCCCCCTTTCCCCATCCAACCGTCCTGTCACAACACTATATGTGCTTCCTCCCATAGGCAGCACTGCAGCATTCTACACCACCCTTTCCTCATACTGCCCTCCATCCCCATGACACATTTCGTGTGTACAGCCACATCAGCTGAGATAGCTGTTCTCCGCGTTTAGGCCTTACTACCCTCCCATGTGTGTGCACGGTTTTTCTTTTTCATCATTTTATGGAGGATTAAGTTCTGTGTTCTTACATTGCCCTTGGTTGATGCTCAACATCTCTTCCATGTGGTGAGTTGTAATCTATCCTATCTCATATTGTTGCCCCATCCGGGATTTTCTAAGGTGTAAATTACACATTTTGACATTCTCAGCATCCTTGCAGCAACACACCCTAACAGAATTTCAAAATATGTAACAAAGTAAATAATATTGTTTGATTGGAGAGTAATTCTGCTTCACCTACACTGTCCACATATTCTCGTAACTGTTGTTGCATGCACTATTTGACTAGTGCTGCTCGATTATTCTCATCTCACAGCACGATGGTGGAATGTGGTGTATCACAGGTAATGGGATCTTGGCTTGGCCACGCACGTTGTGAGGATGGTGGAAACCTCTATAAATAGCGGCTCAGTCTTGAGGTGTGCCAATGAGATGCGCGGCTGTGGAGATGGAATAGTCGTTAGCGGGCAACCTCTGAGGGACCTGCTCTGCCTCAGTTGTATAAAGTCTACCTAGGCACACAGGGCTCTATGCAGAGACTTTTATTTAACTAGTTCTTCCTGGGACCGAGATGGAGCCTTCCAATTTTTCTCTTCCCCCTCCAGTGGAATCGATGGGCCATTGCTAGGTACCAACACCCAGTCTAATAACAGGGTTCATCCAGCCAGTCCAACAGGCTCTGTTAACAGTAACAGAATGCATGCTGGTTGTCTGAATGTGTTTGCAGTAGTTAAATGCAAAGAGTAGCTTTGATAAAGTTCCACTATTCTGCGTATAAAGATGTTTGGAGGGTTTTGCTGGAACTTAAAATCTGTCAAACACTAACCAAATGGGACGCTGTTGGTAGAAACGTCTAGTTCCCAACAAGTGAACGACATCCAGCACAATGCCCTGTAGAGTATGCAATAGAAAATGAACTGCAGAGTGGGTGAGGCCAGGAAGGTACTGTTGGTGTGATAAACCTAATTGAATGGGTGTGTGGTGATACAGTGTAATCACTCTTTTACACTGACTATCAACAGCACGAAACTTCCAGAGTATGTTAAGGCAGTATTCCTTAGTCTAGATGTGTAGATTTTTTTCCCTTGAACACAATGCACCGTTTTAAACACCAGCACTCGGGACTAACTACTGTTCCTGAAAGGGAGACGCCACTTGGGGCAAATGCTGTAAGACTGCCCTTAAAGGAGTCTTTTGTTCATCTCTTTGGAAGTTTGTAAATTTCTCCGGGGATCTCCCGGTCTGGAGTATGGATTGCAGTGTCTCCCTTGAAGAAAGGAAGATGCAGAAGATAAAAACATCAAAGTGCCTCCCATATGGTGAAGCCAAAAAGATCTATAAGGCTATGCAGCTGCCTCCTTTACTTCAGTTCTCAACATCCAAACCGGAAAACCGATGCTGCTACATGAATGAAGATCCCTATTGCTAATACTACTACTACCAGCTGTGTTTTTCAATGCACTTGGGTGCTGGAGTTACTTCGTAGCCCATACCTCCTCCCAGAACGCCAGACAAGGCAGCAGTTACCAATGTTGCAGAACTCCCTTAACCTCCAAAGGTTTGAACTGGCCCACCATCCAGCACTGCCTCTACCACCTTGGTGGTTGTGGCTCCGAAACCTACCCAAGATAAACAAAAATAGACGTCAAAGAACTGGCTGCTAATGGAGACAGGAAGGAAATGTCTGACTTTCATGTCGTCTAGACTAAGGAGGAGCAAGAAGAGGTTGTTTGGCGGCTG